>NW_026057585.1:95173982-95214252 GCF_023721935.1 Panthera uncia
GGCTCTGTGCTGACAGCTCAGAGCCTGGAGCCTGCTTCGGATTCTGTGTCTCCCTCTCTCCGCCTCTCCCTGCTCACACTCCGTCTCTATCTCTGTCAAAGAATGAATAAACATTAAAACATTTAAAAAAAAATTAAAGGTTCAGTTACTGATCTGGGCCCCACTCCCCAATTTTTGATTGTAGGTCAAGAGTGGGGCCCAATCATTTGCATCTCTAACAAATTCCCAGGTGACACTGCTGGCCCTGGGGCCCCTGGTTTGAGAACCACAGGTTTAGAGAAAACGCAAACAGTCCCGGGGCACCTGAAATGAGTGGGGGAACCGCTATCCCTCTATTGCAGGACTTGAGCCTCTTGATACTGCTGTCTTGCTTAAGGCTCTAGAAGGAGAGGTCTGTATGTTGCTTTTAAGGAGCACAAAGCCCTCCGCCCAAGGGTGGGGTACCACAATGCACAAGAAGAAGATGCAAGGTCAGAGCACCTGCCATGGGACCCTGAACCATGAGGTTGCTGGAGAGAAGCTGTCAGGATCTCTCCTGCTCCCTGCATACTCTGAGGCCTGTCCAGAGCCCCGGAGCTTCCCCCATGCTGCCTGGGAAGACCTCTCAAGCGTCTTCTCTTGCTTCTCAACACACACTGCTCCGGGGCCAGGATACCACCTGAAATGGTAGCCGATGTCAAAGGCACCTCTGTGACTCAGGAATAAATCACGCACTTAGGTGTACGAGCTGGATCCAAAATGTATTTAGCAGCAAGGGGATGAGGCCGGGGGTGGGGAAGGCGGGTCGGGAGTGGTGTGGGACTGAAGGAGCGCACAGCAGCTTGGTTTGCTGGAAAGAGCCTCAGTGTTTTCGAATCAAGCTTCAGCTCCATGGTGGCCTCTGGCCACACAAGTCTCAGTTTCTGCTTCTTTAAAATGGGCGTGTTATTCCTATTTTGGAAGGGTCTATGCACAGCCACGAGTGTGCCTGCTTTGATCGCCACGATAGCTGTTTCTGCCAGGCCCTGCCTGGTTCTCGGCCTCTTGAGTCCTCCAGTGCCCGCCTGTGCCCACCTGTGCCCACCAGCCAGCCCCTACGTCAGAGGTTCTTGACATGGGCCCGATGGAACCGGTTCCTTTCCACCTTAGGACACCCAGCTGGATCAGTACATGGGCACCTGGCATCAGCTTGTTCTCTGTTAGGGCCAACCCTCACCTTGGGCCTTATTCCTAAAAGCTCTCCTGGATCCCTGTCCAGCTCCCTGGGCCCGAGGACCCCTCTGGGAAGTCAGATTATCCCCCCATTTCTACCCAGGAACTAGTGTTCTGCACCAGGATCCTACCTGGAGGCTGGATCCTGCCATTCCACACATGGTGGGAAGCTGGCTTGGATTCCTAGTTGCCAGAGCACCACCCTGCGCTCCCAGGAGCCTCCCCAATGCTGACCGCCCCTTCCTATTGTCAGAATCAAACTCATGCCCTATTTTAGTGGCGGGCATACCATTTTGCTTGCAGACCTTCAAAAGAATTTTGAGAAACTAGATACAATCATTTTTTTTTAATGTTTCCTATTTATTTTTGAGAGAAGGAGAGAGTGTGAACAGAGGAGGGGCAGAGAGAGAGACAGAGAGAGAGAGAATCCCAAGCAGGCTCTGCACTGGGAGCCTGGGCTCGATCCAGGGCTCCATCCCACCCACGGTGAGATCATGACCTGAGCTGAATTCAAGAGTCAGGCACTTAACTGACTGAACCACCAGATGCCCCATATACCCAATCATGTTTAACCACAGAATTAAATAAGTATACGTTTAGTGGGAGGTAGTCTATATCAAACACTTGATAAAAAGAAATAAGGTGAAGACTGACTGTGATTGGAAAAAATACTCATGATATGTTTTGATGATATGAACTGAATACGTATTGGCATGGAAAAATTATATAAAAATCTTATCCATGAATTTTAATCCATACATTTTGACATTTTTTGATAGCAGATCCAGAAAACTTTCCAGTTACCCTTAAAAGAATCAGCGTCACTAATATTCTTTTGTACTTATTTTTATTTTTCATTGTATGTATGTATTACGTAAATTCTATACCCAATGGGGGCTTGAACTCACGACCCTGAGGTCAAGAGTCACGTGCTCTACTGACTGAACCAGCCAGTAGAGCATAATTATATATATAATAGAGTATAATAGAGTACACTCTATGTAGAGAGTATAATTATAACATATAATGTTATAATAATCACAACTATGAATTATAAAAATAAAAATTCATTACAGAAACTGTGGAAAATAGGAACATAGAGAAATTATCCTATGTCCAGATTTCTTTGTGCGTTTGTTTGCAACTTTTTTTTGACAAGGTTTCAACCACTTGCTTTGTGTTTTGTCCTATTTGTTTCATTGTTATCGCTGTATTGAAAACGTTTGAATATTGGTTTTGTTCTGAATCACTTGAGAGGAATGGAGATTATGGCCTCCAGCCCCGAACACCTGGGTGTGAATTCCCCAAGGACAAAGACATTCTCTCCTAGCTGCAGTAGGATTAGCAAAGTAAGAAACTTAATATCAATACCATAGTATTATCTAATCCACAGCCCCTATTGAAATTTTGACAACTGTCCCAATAGTACCCTTTACAGGTTTGTTTGTTTTTTCCCCAGAATCAAATCCAAAGCCACATGTGTCATCTGTCATCGTGTCACTGCACTTGACTGTCTTGTCTTCCCAAGATTCCAGAACACTGCTTTTCTTTGTCTTTCTTGAACTTGATGCTTTTTGAAGACGGCAGGCTACTTATCTTGCAGCGTGTCCCTTCCGTCTGGGTTCCTCGGATCTTTTCTCCTGATTATATTCAGGTATGCATTTCTGGCTGGAGGGCTGCAGAAGTGACCCGCGTTTTCTCAGTGCCTCAAGGAGGCAGAATGGCGGTTCCCAATGCAATTGAGTGTTAACTTTGATCCCTGGGAGGGCCTTCTGATGCTGAATTCAGAACCCCCCAAGGTAGTCCCAGCTCCACCCTTCACAGGATGCATGCAAACCAGGAAAAACCAGTCTATATACACAGGCACCCCCGGGGGCTAAAGATATATTTTTTTCCACCCCAGAAAATGCCCCATAGTAAGACTTGAGCTTGTAGAAGGAGCTGCCTTTTGTAAATGGAGAGGGGTTATTTGTGAAGATGCTGAGTTATCCCTCGCTGTGGTTTTACAGGAAAATTTATGGATGCTGAGGATTTGAGAAGTTGCTCCTTGCTGGGATGCCCCTGGAGAAGTCTGTGTGTGTCCCCAGTTTGAAAACTCCTGCCCTGTCCCTCTGCCTGCGTGGATCTCCTCCCAGCATTCCAGCCACCTCATCCCATCCTGATATAGTTGAAAGATTGAGCCCAATGTCTTCTAAGCTACGGTGCCGCCCCTGCCCCCTTGAGGATGTCATGAGCTCCCCGAAGCCAGGAGCTTACTGATACTTTCATCTGTGTAGCCTTTGCTTGTGACAGGAAAGCTTGAGATTTTATCTGACCTGCTGGGAGGGAGATCCTCCCCATCCAGGGCACACACACACACGCACACACACACCCCGTCCGGGCTCACCCCAGAGACTCAGTGTCCGGGCTCACCCCAGAGACTCAGTCAATGGCCGGTGATACACCACAGGCCAGTCTAATTCCAAGGACAAAACCAAGAGCAAAGGGGCGCCTGGGTGGCTCAGTCGGTTAAGCATCTGACTTCGGCTCAGGTCATGATCTCAGGGTTTGTGAGTTTGAGCCCCACCTCGGGCTCTGTGCTGACAGCTGGAGCCCGCTTGGGATCCTCTTTGCCTCTCTCTGCCCCTCCCTCTCTTTTGCAAAAATAACATTAAAAAACAAAAAACAAGAGCAGGTGTTGATAGGGCGCCCAAGGGACTGGCTTCTTGGGATTTTCCGGGAAGGAGAAAGCCCTGGGGTGCTAAAGACACGTTTTACCCATTTCATCATTCTGTTTGGTCAAGCACTGCTGCCATTCATGCTGCCGCTCATTCACTATTGTAATTCATTGACTCACTCGTTCCAGAAACGCTCACTGATGCACGTGGCCTGCCCCGCGTGGCACTGCCGCGGGCATTCTGGTTGTGGTGCCAGTACTGTGACATCTCCCGCATTTGGCTGGAGCTACCCCACTGACACGACCCGCCATCAGCCTCCTCGGGCCAAAGGTCCGCTTTCAGCGCCCTCCCCGCCATTTTGGTACAGGAGGATTGACTCTTCTCTGCCCAGGCGGGGCCCTGTGTCTGTCTTGGGACAAGGAACGAGGTGTGTTGTTCCTTTTTTTCACTGGTCTATTAAAAGCATCAGGCTTTTGAGTGAAGCAATAAGGAGAACATTCAACTCTGTGAATCAACAGGCTTCTGTGTGCTTCGTCGTCCTGGGGAAGCCTTGGGCCTCTCCGCCGGGCACAGAGTGAGGTCCACAGACGCCAGGAGAATGGAGACCTCGGACCTGGCCGTTCCCCGTCTCACAGACTAAATTTGGTGCTGGTTTCACGGGGCACCAAAGAAATGCAAAACCTCCCACTCAGGCCACTGGTAATTTTTTTTCCACAACAACGAACTGCTTATTTATATACAACCTCCCCCCGCCCAACCCCAGCAGCCCCCAAAGAGAAAAAAATTGGCTGAATCCACCAGTTGCTTTGAATTCAGGTATTTTGGATGGTTGGGAGGAGAGGGCCACTGATTACTTTCATGCGTTGGGAGCATAGTCAGTTTTTTGTTTGTTTTGTGTTCTGTTTTGTTTTATTATTATTATTTTTAATCAACACTGAGTTTTTAATGGACAGACAACCATCGGGGAGGAGGGAGGGTGGCGTTTTTTACAATTTAGACCTATGCACACAGAAAGCCCCTTTCATTGCTGTGTTCAGAGAGTCCTTCATTATGGAGACTCAGCATTGCTTGGAAAACAATCTGAATGAATGTGTCTCAGTGTGGGAGGCTGGGGAGTCGAGTAGGGACAGGGCTGGGAGGCTGGTGTTTATCTTACTGTTCTCTTCAAGGCTGGTGGCCCTGAAGACATCAGTCCTTGGCTTTCTCTCCCTCAGTTTCCCTGGGTGGAAACTGAAGCTTGGTGATGAAGCCCCTGCGTATCAGGAAAATCACTGACGTGTGAGGCGTGGCCGTGTGCTGAAGGCTTGAACGACCTCACCCTGCATTCCACCAGCTCCTGCTCGCAAGCTGAGGGCGATGGCAGCAAACCCTCACCACGGACCTCATGCTGTCCCGCCGTCCTGGAGTCCCCTGCCCAGAGCTGCTGGTGGCTTTCCCCAAAGATGAGGCCAAGAGGACCAGAGGATGAGCCCCAGCCCTATATCCCTCCACTGGGTATAATCCCTATGGAACAGTCTGGCTTTTGTTGGTATTTTGGGAATCTTTTGTTGAGGTCCCAAATCAGTTTTAATCATCACTGTTCAGGAATCTAATTCAAAAAATTCAGACGTTAGTGCCTGCCAAGAGGTGGGTTTGGCCATGACAGGAAAACAGGAAAAGGCTTAAAACTTAATAAAGCTGGAAGAAAACAACTTTAATGTCAGCCGTCCAATATCCAGAGCCCCTGTCCCCCATCCTGTGCTCAACTGCCTTTGGATAGAGCCAGGCATCCCGAGATGGGTGAGAGGCACAGAACAGTTTCTGGGAGATGTTATTAGAGGGATTTAACTGTTTTCCTTAGCCGAGCCGGGGAACCTGGTCACCTTTTTATTACTGGCACCAACGGCAGGAAGCTACAATACAGATGATTTATTCTTTCATTTAACAACTACCTACGGATCATCCGGCAGGGTGCCAGGCGGCGTCCTGAGCTCCAGGGACATGGCAGGGACAAGGCATCCAGGTGGCTGTTTCTGAGCCCTTTACATTCTGTGGGGGAGACAGATGATAGGTCCACAAGTAAATCAGGTAGGTAGGGGTGGTGGAGAGTGTTATAAAAACAGTAAAAAAAAAAAAAAAAAAAAAAAAAAAAAAAAAAAAAAAAACCCAAAAAACTCAGAGAAGCAAAGAAGCAATCTTGCAAGTGAGGTTGGAAACCACCAAAGGCAGTGCTGACTCTCTGAGGTGACACACACCGACAGGAAAGTTTAAAGGACGTCAATTTTCTTTTTCTTTTTTTAATGCTTATTTTCTTTAGTTTTGAGAGAGAGAGAGAGAGAGAGAGAGCACAAGTGGGAAGGGTCAGAGAGAAAGGGAGACACAGAATCCGAAGCAGGCTCCAGGCTCTGAACTGTCAGCACAGAGCCCAACGTGGGGCTTGAACTCACCAACTGTGAGACCATGACCTGAGCCAAAACCAAGAGTTGGACGTTCAACCGACCGAGCCACCCAAGTGCCCCAAACATCAATTTTCAAATTCTCAGCTAACTTGTGTTCTCTTTGCCTACATGGCTCTAACACGTTTTTCTTCCACTTTGCTGTAGAAAGACAAATCTGTTAATCACCCTTAATCACACAATGATGCATGGCCTATAGGATGTAAAACCCCTGTAAGGGCGAAAAGATGACAATTCAAAACGATGGCAGATGCATGGTCTTCTTTAAGCAAAGTACCATAAGCCTATAGGAGAGCTTTATGTCTTTTTTGTCATATGGATATTTCCATGGAATGTGAAATCTAGTTTTAGAATTGGGGTTTTGGGGCGCCTGGGTGGCTCAGTCGGTTAAGCGTCCAACTTTGGCTCAGGTCATGATCTCGCGAGTTTGTGAGTTCGAGCCCCACGTCGGGCTCTGTGCTGACAGCTCAGAGCCTGGAGCCTGCTTCAGATTCTGTGTCTCCTTCTCTCTCTGCTCCTTGCTTCAGATTCAGTGTCTCCTTCTCTCTCTGACCCTCACCTGTTCACACTCTGTCTCTCTGTCTCTCTCTCTCTCTCTCTCAAAAATAAATAAACATTAAAAAAAGATGGGGGTTTTCGGACCCAAGTTGGGTCATTCTGAATTCAGATATCAGCAGTGATGACAATTTTATTTTATGACCTGGCCTCTTCCATATCCTGGCTCTTGACCCAGATGTGTGGCTCTGAGGGAGAGCTCTGGGAGACCAATGCAGAGAAAGGACAAAAAGAAACAGTGAAGGCTAGGGGGATGTGATGGATGTTTCTGATGTGAGAAGGAAGAGTCAAGATGCTGAGAAGGAGGACAAAGGGGGAAAGATGCTCCCTGGGTCCTTTGGGGCTCTGTCCAAGGTCAGGGTGATGGCAAGAAGATGGAAGCCTCAGTCAACACATGGGCCAATGTTCTGCTTCCAGAACCATCCAACATGGGAAGGATGAAGAAGTGTGGCACTGTGGAGGGAGGTGTCCAGACAGGTTCCAGAGACATGACCCTGAACTGGCACAGCTGGCCCCTCATGGGAGGAAGTCCCATATGTCCCCCTCAGAGGAAAGAGAGAGGCCAAGAGGACCAGAGGTCCTGACACAAGCCTGGGTCAGGACAGGGAGATCTCAGAGAGCAATGACCTTAGCCCAGAGCAAATAGCAGAGTCGAGAATCAGTAATAGCAGATGCCAGCTCACGGATTAAGAACAGACAGGACCAGTGACCTCACCAGCCAATTCAGCAAGGATGGAGGTCAAGCCCAAAATGTGCATATGCATGTGGATGTCTAACTGCCATAGACTTAATGTTTCTGTGTCCCCCAAATGCATATGTTGAAACCTATTCACCCAATGTGACAGTGTTTATAGGTGGGGACTTTGGGAGGTGATTAGGTCATGAATAGGATTAACACCCTTATAAAAGAGATCCTTCTGCCACGTGAGGACACAGTGAAGAGAGCCATGTATGAACCAGGAAGCAGAATCTCTCTCATCAGACACTAAACCTGCCCGTGCTTGATCTTGGACTTCCTAGCTTCCAGAACTGCAAGAAATAAACTTCCATTTTTTGTTTATTATTTTTTTTAATGTTTATTCATTTTTGAGAGACAGAGAGAGACAGAGCATGAGCACGGAAGGGGCAGAGAGAAGGAGACACAGTATCTCAACCAGGCTCCAGGCTCTGAGCTGTCAGCCCAGAGCCTGACGCAGGGCTCGAACTCACGAACCGAGAGATCATGACCTAAGCTGAAGTTGGACGCTCAACTGACTGAGCCACCCAGGCGCCCCGAAACTTCCATTTTTTATAAGTCACCTAGTGTGTGCTATTTTGTTATAGCAGCCAGAAAGGACTGACACTAACTTTGCAAGACAATGCTACATTGTTTTCCAGAGTAATTCCTTGTTTTAAATGACACCATACCCCCTACCCTCTGGAAGCTGTGCCAGTTTCTATTAGGGCACATTCTGCCAACACTCGTTAATGTCAGACGTTTTAATACTACAGCGAATTCTTACACAATACCGTGTGTTAGGCAGTATTCTGTATTTTACATATACTAATTTTCATGCAATCTTCATGACCTTATGAGTCGGGTACTACAGTAAAATTCTGCCATAATCCTGTAAATGAGGTCCAGAAAACACAATTGTTTAAGATATTAGGTGCCATTATTGTAGGGTTGGTGAAATGAAAACAAGAGCTGGGTGGATAATGGGAGCCAATTTCCAATAAGGTTTTACTGGGCGAATATTCCATTTTACATAGAGGAAACTGAGGCGTGGAGAGGCTGTTGCTTTCTCAAGGCTTGGAGGAGCCATCCTAGGACCTAGTCTGGCTTTAGAGTCTGTGGTCTTACCTCCAGCACAATGCAGATCTAGAAGGTGTAAAATAGCACAGTTCGCTGGGGTTCTGTATGCAAATTAGTACCTGATTACTAATGAGGCTGATTATTGTTCCATAGGTTTATCCACCATATACATTTTCTCTTCTATGAGAGTCCTGCTTGTATCTTTTGCCCATTTTATTATTAGGTTGTTCACCTTTCTCTTATTGATTTATGGGAATTTGACATATGTATACATTGTATCCATGCTACCAAACCTTTGTGCTTATAAGTGTGCAAATATATTCCCCAATTCATGGCTCACTTTTTCTTTATGGTGTCTTGTGGTGAACAGAATGGATTAATTTTAATGTAGCTCACTGTGTCAAGTTTTTCTTTTAAGTCTTATGTAAAAAAAAAAAAAAAAAAAAAAAAAAAAAAAAAAAAAAAAAAAAAACTTTCCTTATTCCCAGGTCATAAAAATATTCTCTGATATGTCCTTCTGAAGTTTCAGATTTTTGCCTTTCACATTCATGTTGTTGATTCACATGGAACTGATTTTGTAGGTGGTGTGAGGTAAGGGTTCTCCCGCCCCCACCCCAGATGGATAATCAGTTATCTCAGGATTTATTGCCTAATCCATCCTTGACTCACAGAACTTCGATGTCTCCTCTTTATGTATCAGGTTTGCAAATAATTAAATCTATTCTGCTTCATTGATTGGTATGTCTGTAATGGCATAAGTATCATACTATCTGAATAACTATAACTTCATAATAAATCTTGTTATGGGGTTGGGCAAATTCCTCCTCCCTCACCTTTCGGCCAGCTTTTCTTCAGCCCAAATACCTTAAAACAGTCATTGTATGTAAACCATGACATTTTCCCTAGGCATCTAGGATGCTTGCTCCTACCCTTAGGAGGATTGAGAGAATAATTACTAGAATCATTTTCTGTGTTCAGAGGAGTAACTTAGTTGAGAAAGGCTCCAGATTATTTTGAGCCCATTGCTCTTCTTTCTATGTACATTTTGGAATCAACTTCTCAAATTTCTCAACAAACAAACAAAAACAAACAAACAAACACCAACCAACAAAACTGTTGGGATTATGATTGAAATCACATTGACTCTACAGATCAGTTTGGAGAGAACTGATATCTTTGTGTTGTATATTTCTAGCCAAGTACAGTATTTAGGTTTTTTTCTTTTAATTTATTTTTTTAATTTACATCCAAATTAGTTAGCATATAGTGCAACAATGATTTCAGGAGTAGATTCCTTAATGCCCCTTACCCATTTAGCCCATCTCCCTCCCACACCCCCTCCAGTAACCCTCTGTTTGTTCTCCATATTTAAGAGTCTCTTATGTTTTGTCCCCTTCCCTGTTTTTATATTATTTTTGCTTCCCTTCCCTTATGTTCATCTGTTGTGTCTTAAAGTCCTCAAACGAATGAAGTCATATGATGTTTGTCTTTCTCTGACTAATTTCACTTAGCATAATACCCTCTAGTTCCATTCACATAGTTGCAAATGGCAAGATTTCATTCTTTTCGATTGCCGAGTAATACTCCATTGTGTATCCATACCCCATCTTCTTTATCCATTCATCCGTCGATGAACATTTGATCTCTTTCCATTTTTTGGCTATTGTTGATAGTGCTGCTATAAACATGGGGGTGCATGTGTCTCTTTGAAACAGCACACCTGTATCCCTTGGATAAATGCCTAGTATTGCAATTGCTGGGTCGTAGGGTAGTTCTATTTTTAATTTTTTGAGGAACCTCTATACTTTTTTCCAGAGTGGCTGCACCAGTTTGCATTCCCACCAACAGTGCAAAAGAGATCCTCTCTCTCTGCATCCTCGCCAACATCTGTTGTTGCCTGAGTTGTTAATGTTAGCCATTTTGACAGGTGTAAGGTGGTGTATCTCATTGTGGTTTTGATTTGTATTTTAGGGTTGTTTTTAAATGTTTTATTTATTTTTGAGAGAGAGAGGCAGAGAGACAGAGACAGAGCACAAGCAGGGTAGGGGCAGAGAGAGAGGGAGACACAGGATCCGAAGCAGGCTCCAGGCTCTGAACTGTCAGCATAGAGCCTGACACAGGGCTCGAATCCACGAACTGTGAGACCATGACCTGAACCGAAATTAGATGCTTAACTGACTGAGCCACCTAGGTGCCCCTAAATCACATCTTTTTTTAAAAATTATGTTTTTATTTGTTGCTTATGTATAAAGATACAATTGAACCTTGTACGTTGATCTCATTTGCAGCCATTTTGCTAAACCCTTTTATTAATTCTAACGATCAGGTCTGAGAATCTTGGGGGCTATCTCTTTGCAGATAATCATGTTATCTAGGAATTCTGATACTTCTGCTTTCTAACCCTCAAGCACTGTTTCCTCTTCTTGCCTTATTGTTCCAACTAGTACCCCCAGCACAATATTAAATAGAAACGGGAATGCGGGCACCTGGCTGGCTCAGTCGGTAGAGCATACGGCCCTTGATCTCAGGGTCCTTGAGTTGAAGCCCCACGTTGGGTGTAGAGCTTACTTTAAAAAAATGAAAGTTTGGTAGGCTTTACCTACAAACGTCTCTAGTACTGGTATATTATCTTTGGGTCAATTTTTAACTATTAATTCAAACTTCTACATCCTCAATAATTATATGACTGTTTAAATTTTCTACTTCTCCTTTAGTCAGTTTAATAAGCTACGTTTTCTATTACCTTGTCTTTTCCATCTACATTTTCCAATTGGCATAACATTTATTGTATACTCTAATTATCTTCTTAATCTCAGCTACCTCTGCAGTTTCTTTCCCTATGTCAGATCTTGTTTATTTGGGAAAGTCTCTTTTTTCCTTGATTCATCTTGCTAGAGGTTTTACAATTTTTTTTTTATCGGTCTTTTCAAAGAACCAAACTTTGGCTTTGTAGATACTAAGTACCAGGCACTATTCTAAATTCTTTTTCTGTATTAACTAATTTAATTGGGTATATATCATACTTACTCATTCCATCTTCCTTATCATTCATATTTTCCATCTCCTTTTCTGTGTTTGGCATCCCAGATACTATTTTCAGAAGTATCGCTCTCTTTTTTTAAAAAAAAATTAATGTTTATTTTTTGAGAGAGAGACAGATCACGATGGGGAGGAGAGACAGAGGGAGACACAGAATCTGAATGAGGCTCCAGGTTCTGAGCTGTCAGCACAGAGCCTGACTTGGGGCTCAAACCCATGAACCGCGAGATCATGACCTGAGCTGAAGCCAGGCGCTTAACTGACTGAGGCACCCAGGAGCCCCTAAGATGTATCTCTTAATTTACTCATGCTTTTGCTAATCTGCTGCCTACCACATCCATTGAATTTCAGTGAATATATTTTTCATTTCCAGAAGTTCCACTAGGTTCTTTTTCCAGTCCGCCTGGTCAATTTTTGTGGTCTCTCATTCTTTGTTCATTTTTAATGACACATTTTTTCTACACACATTTCACACTTCTTTTTTTAATGTCTTACAATTGCAACGTCAGAAATTCATATGATTCTAAATCAGTATCTTGTTGATTCTGCTGATCTCACTCAGTGAAACTTATTGCCTTGAGTATTTGGGTTTTTTGTTTGTTTGTTTGTTTGTTTTTACTGTGAGCTTATGTTTGGTTGAATATCTGCTGTAGGGATACTGAGAATCTAAACTGGTAATGCTTTCTTCCAGGGAGGATTTATGTTTGCTCTTCTTAAGGGCCAGAGGCTTGTTACCATGCTGGGCACACTTGAACTCATTTGAAGAATCAGGGCTTATGGAGGGAGGTCTCAGGGTACATGCTCCCATCCACAGGGAGCTCAGGGCTTAGCATCCCAATCCCAGGGCTGGTACTCACACCATTTCCTGCCGTCATTACAGGTCCTGACTATTCCCACTCTGCTGTCATTGTATTATTCTCCCCCATGACCCTACCAACCTTGGAAGTTGTTCTTATTTTCATACAAGCCTAGCAATCATTGAGGTATGTTTATTGTAATCTTCCTAGGATCTAGTTATATTATAGTCGGAGGGGCCTTTGGAAGAAATGATTTGCCATAGTCCCTGCGTGAGAAGATCAGTTCATTTTTCACCTTTGGATTATATCAAGGAGAAAGTCTGAAGGAAGTGTCCTTGTGTCTTTAACACCTCCTGAAGACCTGCTAAGGGTCAGACACTTCGCCATCCAACCTGCTAAGGGTCAGAGACTTCGCCATCCAAAGTATCCAGCTGGAATTTAATACCATAGTTTTGTTATCATTACCTTTACCTTCTGGTCACATTCTATTATGGAAAGTGACCCTGGGTTTCCATTTGCTATTGTGATATAAAGTTTCTTTTAAAGAAGAGTTAATTTGTATAAAAAAAATGATTTGATTAAAAGAAAATGCTCAGTAAACAATAGAACAGCCTGCAGCCAAATGTTGCGAAAATCATATCAGGATGAGGGTTGGGAAACACCACCAGAATGCGTCTTCCTGACTCCTCAGATCCCATGACCCCCTAAAAGTTTGCCTTCTCAGCCCAGCCCCAAGTGCTTCCTCCCTCCTCTGAATGACTAAAGCACAGTGCTTCTCAGCCTCTCCCCCGCTAATCACACCCACTCTCTGTGTCATGCCCCCTAGCTCACCCCGAAACTCAAGTGAGCTCTTTGAGGACAGTCAAATAAAAAACCCCAAACCCGACTCCCCAGATTGTCTCCTTGCACCTCTTTGTCTCCCCATGAGTCTTCATCTCCCCACATCTCCCCAGGATCCTTGCCATGTGTCTTACATGTATTCTCGTGGCACTCAGTACACTCTGGTTTTGTTTGGACATGAAAACGAGTTGATGTAACCAGAAGGACCCAGCTGGGGGTGGGGGTCATAAGAGGCAAACCAGTCTCCGGTGGTGACAGCAAATGGGCTGTTGCTCCCAGACCGGCCAACAACTGGAGGGAAGGCACTAAGCAGCTTGTCTCCTGGCTCTTCATTTGTTTGTCTCATAAACAAACAAACTCAGGGCTTCTGTTTCTTGGGAAGTCAGTATAAACCCCTTCCCGTTTCCTGGCGCTCGTGGCCAATGAGCCATCTGTGCTGACCACGGTGCTGGCCTCCAGTGGGCACTTAGGAGAGCAAAATCCTTACCTACTCCCGCTTTGCTAAGGTCTCATGACAGGCTTGCTTCAACCACAGGGGCAATGCTACAGAGGTAAATGGGGGTGAGAGGGAGCTCCGAGTGGAAAAGGAAGACAACTCCTGGCCACGCATCTGCCTTTGGGAAATCAATAATTTGTTTTGTAAGATGTTGTTCCTTTTTCCACTCAAAGTTTATTCCTAGGGAAAAAAAAAAGTACAATGAGGTTTTCTCTAGGACTTGCTACGGTCTGATAACTTTACTTATTTAGACTACTTTCTTTCCTTTCTTCAAGTCACAGCTGTTTTTTAATTCATGTATTTCAACAAATATTTACTGACAGCCTCTCTGGCTTGGAGAGCAAGAGCAAGGCTGTGGAGTCAGAACGCCTGGTTTCAATCCCCACCCCTGCCCCCTGCTAACTGGGTGACCACAGACATAGAAACTTCTCTGAGGCCAACTCTCCACTAAACGGGGATCATAATAGTACCTGCTGCAGAGGGTTATGGTGATGGAATGGGATCATTCCTGTGAAGGAATCCGCATACTGCTTGGCACTTAATGGTATATGTTGGTGGTGGTGATGATGGGGGCACACGTCATATACCACGTTGGGTTCTGGGGACACCGGCATCAGTGAAAAAATCCCTTGCCCACAGGGGTTCACAAAACATCCATCAGATGTAGCAGGCGGTGGTGGAACAGGGAATTCGCCGGAACAAGGATGGTGTTAGTGAGAAATCCATTCCTTGGCCGTATGTTCACGTGAGGTCAGGTCTGCTAGAGAAGCACTCTCAGACTCTTAGGAGAGGAGAAATGACCCAGGTTGGGCAGCTCAGAGAAGCTGCTGCACTGCCCATTCTCTCTGCAGGATGTCTTGTCTGAAGGCGCGTTCTCGGCTTCTCCGAATATCAAGCCTACCTGACTGTGCTGGGCTCCTGCAGGGGGAGCCCCAGCTGTGACCAGGTGGCTAAGTGTGTCTACTTCAGGGAAGAGGGATTACCAAGTCCTTTGAGGCCATACATCTTCTGCCACATCCTCTGAGGCAGCTTTTTTTCATTTTAAAGCCATCATTTTGTTCTCCATCTTTCCTATCTACCGGTAGGGAGCCTCCAAGATGGTTCCTGGGAATTCCTAGATGCTGGTATTTGTGCTCTCTTGGGGTGCCGTGTTGCATCAGGGGTGGTCTATCTGACCATTGGCACGTGGCAAATGGTGGCTGGCCACTCCCTCTCTCTTTTCCCCTCTCTCATCAGCTGCTTTGGGGGAAGCCAGCTTCAACATCCTGGGCACCCTTAGGGAGAAGCCTGCGTGGCAAGGAATGCCAACACCAAGTGAGGGAGCTTCGAAAGCAACTCCTCTAGCCCCCACTGAGCTCTGAGGTGACCACAGCCCTGGCTGACCTCTTGACCAAAATCTCTTAAGAGACCCTGTCTCATAATCACCCCGCTGATCTGCTCCCAAGATTCCTGACCCTCAGAAGTGGTGAGACAATGCACGTTTCTCATGGTCCGAAGCTGCCAAATTTGGGGAAAGTTTGTCACGCAGAAACAGATAGTTAACATCGTCTGTTTCTCAATTGTTGGTACACTCCGAAGGGAAGTAAAAGGTGTTATTGATCGGCCTCCTACCATTCCAACAGACGGCGCCCAGTAGACTCTGCTCTGCTTTGGGAGGAAACAGGGCTTGAGCACACACCTGAGTCTGAATCCTGGTTCCTGCAATTACTTCCTCCTACATGATCACGGGCCACTCACTTTAACCATGCTAAGCCTCAGCCTTTTCAATTTTGTAAATGGAGGTAATAGCTACCTTGTAAAATTGTTGAGAATTAAATGAAATAATGCATGGAAGGAGCATAAGGATAAGAGTCCCCTCGTGTGCTGGCTATTAATGTGAATAATGAAGCCAACTCTTTTCTTACCACGAAACTCGTGAGAGGTTCCCTGGGGGACAAGCCTCTTCACTGCCCACCCCCCATCTGCCATTCACCTGCGACCCAGTGGGGGAGGGGGAGGACCTCGGTTTTGAAAGCTAAGTGGGATGTGTTTTTACTTGGAAGTCACCCCACACTTCACTTGAGTTGGTGCAACCACAAAATAGTCCCACACATGTGACATGTATACACATGGACAACCAGTTCTACTCACAGATTCGGTTAGAGGAAATTTGGGATAACTGGTCCCCTTCAGAGAGGGTCCTTTTTCTTTTCTTTTCTTTTCTTTTCTTTTCTTTTCTTTTCTTTTCTTTCCCTTTCTTTTCTCTTCTCTTCTCTTCTCTTTCTTTTTTTCTTTTTTTTTTTTTTTTTTATTTCCCGGGTGGAATAGAGTCTGATTATTTTCTCAAGAGTCCTTCTCAAGTGATGCCTCCCTAACAGACATGCAGGCGCTTGAAAGCAAGCATAATGCCCGGTATTAAGTTTACTTGGCTAATTTTAAAGCTCTGGGCATCCATCATGTACTTAGCTCTAAATTATACGGTGGATCTGGGTTTTTCTTAGGCTTCATCCACGCAGCAGGTAAATAAAACAACCCTGTGAAGGGGCCATAAAAAGCCCTGTAAAGGCCCAGTGTTTCTGTCCTCTCCTGGCAAGGGCTGCAAGTTGCCTGTCCAGGAAAGCTGTCCTTGTGCTGTTTGGTAGGCCTGTGACTTGGGACGATCCAGGATAAATAACAGCCCAGGTTAATGGAGGCCACCAGCCCAAGAAGCCCTCAGCTCCCCGGAGCCTCTCTGGCAGCTCACCAGTCCTCCTGGCTAAGTCCTTCACCATCAAAATCATCCCATTTCTCCCTCAGTCTGGAAAAATCACTTCTGGGCATACGCAGTGTCCGTCCTGACCACGAGAGGGCGCCGCAAGGCAACAAGCCTGGAGGACAGGTTTGCCTCCTTCCTTCCTCTCCCAGGATGACACCAGGAGACAGGACAAATATAGCGTAAACAATAGTCAGAGGCTGCAATTTGGGTGCGACAGCCTCCGATGCCAGCCGCTTCTCCTTCTTTTTTTGACTTTTTTTTTTTTTTTAAGACGTCTAATGAGAGGGAAGCGTGCTGAGTTTGGAAATAGAACCTCTATTTCAGGTCAAGGCCAGGGCTCAGATTTGCTGAGTTGGAGGAGGGCCCTGTTCCTTCTAACATGAGTTAATAAACTCGTTCACACAATCGACAACTAGTTGTCAAACCACCATGTGCGGGGCACTCTTCAGGACACCGGGAACACAACAATGCCCTGGTGCAGCTGGGGAGGAAAGTGCTCTCCAGGAGCAGGTGCTGTCGCGGGGTGGGGTCGGGGCGGGGGGAAGAGAACATGCGCGGGGAAGGGGCAGAGAGAGAGGGAGAGAGAGAGAACCCCAAACAGGCTTCACACCGTCAGTGCAGAGCCCTACGCGGGGCTCGAACTCACGACCTGTGAGATCATGAGCTGGGCTGAGACCAGGAGTCCAACGCTTAACTGACTGAGCCACGCAGGTGCCTCTAGCGGGTGGCTTTTGAGGCACTGCTGAGGGCTGAGTGTGAGTGTGCAAGGCAAAGTTACCAGACACACGGAAGCCAGGTGAGGGCAGGGGATGAGCGAAAATCCGAGGCGTGACTGAGCCACTGCAGGCACTTTGGCCTGTCCGTCTCCCCCACCACCTCTGCCTTGTCAGCTGGCTCCCTACTAACTCCCCCTTGGACCCCACTACAACCAGTCCCACCCGGTGGCCAAGCGGATCTTTAAAAATATGAATCAAGTGGAGTCTCTCCCAGGCGCACAGCCCCATCACACCTTCCCACGGGCTACCGAAGTCTGCCTGATCACCTTTCTGACCTCCTCCTCTGCCCTCTGGATCATGGGCCTTCTTACTAATTCTGGAATTTTCCAAGGGCTCTCAGACTGCTATTCTTCTTCTCAGGGCCCACTTCTTGAGCAAATGAGCTCGCAGTGACACGGAGCCCGAGCCTAGGGGGCCCCACGCTTCCTTCAATGTTCTGCTCACACCATCTTGAAATTCTTCATGAGTTTGGAACCAGGCCCATGTTTTCATTTTGCCCAGGACCGCAAGCATCATCTGGCAGGTGCTACCTCTACCTAGAACACTCTGGCCTTGGTATGTCTGTCTCCTTTAGTTACCGGAGCCTTCTTGGCTTGAGGGTCACTTCCTCAGGGAGTCCCTCCCTGGCCACCTGTCCAAGAAGATTCAGCGGGTCTTTCTTGGTCCTGGAACCGTTTTATTTCTCTTACAACACCATCTGTGTCTGAAATGACCTTATCGTTTCTTTCTTTCCGTGTTTGTTGCCTGTCTCGTCTTGCTCACGCCGTCTGCCCACAGCTATGTCCCCGCTCAGAGCACAGAGCTGGCTCTGTGGGCACCGGTGCCTGTGAGTGTTAGTAGAGGAGTTGGGTGGGTGCGAGACAGTGGGGCAGAGCAGGAGGGAACTGGGCCACGCCGTGTGAAGAGGCGGGTAGTTCTCTCTCTCTCTCTTTAAAGCTTATTTATTTTGAGAGAGAGAGAGAGCATTAGCAGGGGAGAGGCAGACAGAGAGGGAGACAGAGAATCCCAAGCAGGCTCTGCACTGTCAGAGTCAGCCGGACTCGGGATTCGAACTCATGAACCTGGGCTGAAATCAAGAGTCAGATGCTTAACTGACTGAGCCACCCAGGCGCCCCTCTCTTTTCTTTGTAAATCTCCCCTGAACACTGGCATGCAGACCAGCCAAGCACCCTCCCTACCTCGCCGGCGCTGCTCTGGGTGTCCATGATGGTGCTCATTTCTTCCAGCCGTGGCCAGTGTGAAATTCTAGACCAGAACAGGGAGAGTGGACTCACCTCTGAAGTCGGAGATGGATCTGACCTGTGTCCTGAGGCCAAAGAAGAGAAGGAATGTGTGGCATTTTCTCTCCCACTTGGAGCCTCTCGGAGGTGATCCCCGAGACAGAGGGATGGCCTACCACCCAGACAGCCCTGCTCATAGCTGCTGGACACTCAGCAGCTTCATCCAAGTGAAGTCAGGCTTAAGTTATGGACTAAATGCGTGTGCTTCCCCAGGGTAGAATGATCCAGAACCTTCCAAGGGCACCAGTGCTTCCTCTGAGTCTATAACTTGTCGATGGATCGGGTCAGGAGTTTTCTTCTGAAATGTCTCCAGTGTGGGGGAAAAAAAATGTCCGAATTAAGGCTGTGACCTGGGGGACAAAGGGTTTCATTTGGGCTGTATGCTTTGTCTTTTTCAGTTAAAAGTGTGACTTCAGAGGCACCTGGGTGGCTCAGTCGGTAAAGCATCTGACTTCAGCTCAGGTCATGATCTCGCCGTTCCATGTTTGAGCCCCAGGTCGGGCTCTGTGCTGACAGCTCAGAGTCTGGAGCCTGCTTCAGATTCTGTCTCTCTCTCTCTCTCTCTCTCTCTGCGCCTCCCCCATTCATGTTCTGTCTGTCTGTCTCTCAAAAATAAGTAAAAATTAAAACAAAATTAAAAGAAAAGTGAGACTTCATTACCATGATTACTATTACTGTTGTTTGTTGATTTACCCAGAACCTGAGGGCAAGGCCGTCTCCCTCTTGGAGAAATGGAGCCTTTCATTCTATGCATTCAAGAAATCCTTACTGAACCCCTGCTATGTAACAAGCAGGGGGTGGGGCTCACCTGGGTGTCAGAGACTGAACCAGGGACAGTACGTGTGTGAACGCACTGGAAGCTGCAGTCACCCCATAGTCATAGGGTCATAGTCACCCTACTATTAATCCCACTTGATGGCTGAGGAATCTGAGTCCCAGAGGGAGGTGAGGCCGCCTACCTAGTGGCTCAACTAATAACATGGACCAGACCCATCTGTGCCACTCCAGTGCCCAAGCTCGTGACCACCATCCCGTCATGCCCAGCAGGTGCTTTCCTGAGCCAGGAAGAGAGATAATGACCTAAACCCTGGGGCTCTGTCTGCCACCTAAAGATGGGCCTACCAGCCCCAGTGAAAACCAGTCGCCTTACCACCACCTCTCTTGTTTGTCATCTTTGGAGATAATGCCCCATTTGCTCCATCCAGCAGAAAGTTCCATTGGGAATTGGCACAGCTAGAGCTGTGTGCATTTTATACCCCACCTCCAGGGGGCGCCATTCACACAGACAGCTGTCCCTGAAAGTCTGCAATGGCCAAGCTCTGGAAAGAAGACAACCCGTGTCCGTTTTCTATTGATGCAAAACAAATCATCCCCAAACTTAGCAGCTTCAAACAACAAATGCTTATTATCTCACAAGTCCTGTGGGTCAGGAATCCAGGAGAGGCTTAGCTGGATGGTAATGGCCTAAGACTTCTCTGGAGGTTACAGTCAAGATGTCACACAGGGCTGCCCTCACCTGGGGCCGGGGTGTCCAAGCTCACTTACGTGGTTGTTGGTAGGAGGCTTCACGTTCTCACTGTTGGTGGGAGACCTCAGCTCTTGGCCATGTGGGCTTCTCTTTGACTTAGTGTCCTCAGTGGCAGCTGGCTTCCCCAGAGAAAATGATTTGAGAGAGAGAGCAAGAGAAGAGTGCCTGAGACAGAAATTACAGTCTTTTCTTAACCTAGTATCAGAACTGAATTGCCATAAGTTACTGGTTGCAGTAAGATTTGGGAGGGGACTAGGCAAGGGTGTGCATCCCAGGATGGTCGGGGGGACACTGGGGGCCATCTTGGAGCCCCACTGCCACGAGACTGCAGGACAGGAACACTGGCATCCTTAGAAAGTCACATTTCGGAGCCAGTGCCTAGATCCACCAGCTAGGGGTCCCCAGACTTTGTAGGCCTTGGGGGTTTCAGCTATGGAGACTTTCACTCCTGATATGTGCTCTGCAGATGTGCCCCCCCTTCCTGTTCCTTCCCAGTTGAGTTTTGATGGTGAGGTCTTTGTCGTATCACCCAGTCAGTGTTGCCCAAGCTGTCAGGAAAGCCAACAGATTTCATACACAGTTTGCACTCAAGATCTAGACAGCAAAAGGTAGGGCTGCTTTCTTACCCTTCTGAAAGACTCTTAAGAAAGAAACCTGTTAGGGGGTGCCTGGGTGGCTCAGTCGGTTGGGTGTCTGACTTCAGCTCAGGTCATGATATGGTGGATGGTGAGTCCAAGCCCTGCATCAGCTCTGTGCTTGGAGCCTGGAGCCTGCTTCAGATTCTGTGTCTCCCTCTCTCTCCCCTTCCCCTGCTCATGCTCTGTCTTTCTCTCTCTCAAAAATAAATAAACATGAAAGAAGAAAGAAAGAAAGAAAGAAAGAGAAAGAAAAGAAAGAAAGGAAAGAAAGGAAGAAAGAAAGGAAAAAAGAAAGAAAGAAAGAAAAAAGAAACCAAACCATTAGAATCTGGGCTCGAGACCTGTTTCATTTAGCAGCTAAAGTTGTTGTTGGGGTCATTGTTTAGTGTTTTACTTTAGACCTTTAAACCAGATATCTCTGGTGGAGGGGAAAATACTCCAAACCCAGAATCACCAGACCTGGTTTGAATTCGGCTCTGCCACTTTCAGGCATGAACGTGGGTGAGTGACTTAAGCTGCCTAAACTTCATTATTGCATTAGAAAAAGAAGAAAATAATACCTAGTTCAGAGGTTGTTATGGGAATTAATTTAGATACAATGTAAAAATGTCTCGTCTGGTGCCCCAAACTTAGAAACTACCCAGGAAATGGTGGTTGACACTGAAATTATTGTACCATATGGAGAAATAACCCTAGCATTTTATTTCATGTTCTTCAGCTTTTTTGGAATGTATTTTTTTTTTTAATATAAGAAAATGGTCACTTCCAAGTATAAAAGTGATCACGTTAAAAGGGTTGCTGCGGTCTTAGCTGTGGTTTTATTATATCTTAGAGCCTAAGAATATTCTGAGGGCCCATTTTGCAAGGAGAGTAATGGGAAAAAAATGATTTAGGCTATAAAAATTCCAATTTGCGGTTAACTTTTCAGGAACACATCCCTTCCCTAAAGCGAGGGGCATGTGTATCCAGATGAGATCAGAAGTCCCCTTGTCTCTTTTCTGTTCATTCCTTCCTTCATAATCAGACAATGAGTGTCTTCTGGAGAAATAGCTGCCTGTCTACAGGCGCAATTTCTCAGAAATAATCACTTCGAAACTTCTTTTCCTGAGAGTCTCATCTGCAAAGTGCTTTCTCATCAAAGATACATTCCTATTTTCAAGGCAGGAACCGTGCTATTTTCCTTTTTCAATATGCATTGTCATTCTGTGCAGAGGGCTCTGTCTCTACGTTTTGCACTCGGGGATATTGAAAGTCGCCACAACCCCAAGGCAAGTGTCACCCATCAACAGCTCCCGAATAAGTAATCAGGGGTGGGAGACGGAGAATCACAATGCAGAACTCATTTTCTACTCTTACAGGGCTTGTGATGAAGCTGAGAAAAAGGCCTTGATTCACCCTCTGTGCGTGTTCGTGCTTGTGCCTTGCATTTGCTGGTGAAGGGTAGACCAGATGTCCACAGGGACTTTGCCTGTCGGGCCTGGAAATGGGATGGGGAAATTAGTAGTTAGGTGTCACTTCCTCTGAGGCATCCCCTCTCACCTCTTCCCATCCTTTCAGGTGATGAAATGTACCGTCTGCTGAGGTCATTTGCTCCCTGAAGAATCAGACGGCTGGCATCCTAATAGACACTGGAAAGTTTCCAAATTCAGCATCTCCAATCTGATTTGAGCGGCCCTGCCTAAGTGCTTCTCCCTTAAACCCAGTGATGATTAAGAACATTTCCATGATGAGTTTAGCCATGAGGAGATTAGAGTTTAATGGCTGCTGAGAACCAAGGACTCACGTCTGTGGCCCAGAACTTCCATTGCTTTCCTCTCCTCCCAAGGACCTGGTCCAGGACTGGTGCAGGGCTCTGCGTGCACGTAGGAGGTGCTCAATAAATGCTTACTGACCTACGTGTTTTCTTTCTTTCTTTTTTATTTTCGATTTTTTTACAGTAGGCTTCGAGCCCAGCATGGAGCCCAACACGGGGCTTGAAGTCACAACTGACCCTGTGATCAAGACCTGAGCCGAGATCAAGTGTTGCACGCTTAACCATTGAGCTACCCGGGTGCCCCTTTATTTTTACTGAAGAATAATTCACATATAGTATGTTAGTTTCAGGTGTGCAGCACAGTGATTGATATTCATATACATTATTAAATGGTCACCACTGATAAGTCTAGTTATCATCTGTCACCAAAGTTGTCACAATATTATTGACTCTATTCCTTGTGCTGTACATTATATGCCTGTATCTTATTTATTTTATAACTAGAAGGTTGCACCTTTCGTCCTTTTCACCTATTTTGCATCCCCCCACAGTCCTCCCCTCTGGCAACCCTCGGCTTGTTCTCTGTATCTATGAGTCTCTTTCGGTTCATTTCATTTGCTGATTTGTTTTGTTTTGTTTTGTTTTCTATATTTCTACATAGAAGCGAAATCACATAGTATCTGTCTTAATCTGACTTATTTCACTTAGTGTACTTCCCTCTAGGTCCATCCATGTTGTTGCAAATGGCAAGATTTCATTCTTTTTTTCCCCATTAATATCCCATTGTGCGTGTGTCATATCTTATTTTTAAAAATTTTTAACTTCTATTTATTTATTTTAGAGAGAGAGGGAGTGTGGATGGTGGGGGGTGGGGAGAAGGGCAGAGAGAGAGAGAGAGAGAGAGAAAGAGAATCTCAAGCAGGCTCCACACTCAGCATGGAAGAAGTTCCTCATCTCATTAAATGAAGTTTCAACACGTAGACATCATTTTACTTTTATTTTACTCACCAGTACAAATCAAGAGATCAGTCAATATTCACATCGGAACTACAGGCGATCGTCAAAAATGCAAGCAGTTTCTTTGTGGAGTCAGATCAAACAGTCATTTTGCCAACATGGTTGAATTGCACCCCTTGGATGGCTACAGATCAAGAGTTCTACAGAAATCAGTGAGGGGTTCCTGGGTGGCTCAGTTGGTTAAGTGACCGACTTATGCTCAGGTCATGATCTCATGATCTGTGAGTTCAAGCCCTGCATCGGGCTCTGTGCTGACAGCTCAGAGCCTGGAGCCTGCTTCCAATTCTGTGTCTCCCTTTCTCTCTGCCCCTCTCCCACTCATGCTCTGTCTCTTTCTCTCAAGAATAAACAAACATTAAAAAAATTGAAAAAAAAAAGAAATCAGTGAAACTGTTTTGCAAGAATCATTTGGCTGTATGGAATTTATAATACAAGTATTGTGTGACATTATTTGTAAATTATGTGCTATACATCATTTTTGTTGGCAAAATTTTTACTTATTGCAGGGCAGTTTTTTTTTTTAAGTTTATTTTCAAGAAAGAGACAGAGCGCAAGTGGGGGAGGGGCCGAGAGAGGGAGATACAGAATCCGAAGCAGTCTCCAGGCCCTGAGCGCTCAGCACAGAGCCCGACTCGGGGCTCGAACTCACAAACCGCAAGATCATGACCTGGGCTGAAGTTGGAGGCTTCACTTACTGAGTCCCCCAGGCACCCCCAATTTTTACTGATTTATGTACTTAAATATTAGTTTGGTTTTTGTTCTTGTTTTTCTGGAGAGCCAATGATTACATTTACCAGCATGTCACTGGTTGCTATACATTTCTAGCGTGACAGGGCCCAACTTAAACGGGTACATTGCTTCAAAGAATTCCCCCAAATGTGACCATCCCACTGGAACTGCCATAAGTTATCATCAAGACCCAGAGACATGGTTTTGGCAGCATTGAAGGTAAGGAGGACTGACACTTCATGGAAAAGGTAGGATAAATGAGCAAGAGACTGCTTGCTCAGAATTGGTGCAATTTATTTCCATCTGTCCATTGAAATGAATTCATTTCCCCCACTCAGAGACCAGTCTGCAGTATAGACTTCAAATCTTCTTGTCCCCCAGAGTCCAGTCGGGGAACCAAGTTGTCTGATGTTTGAATGGATAAACAAAATGACACTTGTTTAGAGGACACTGCAGAAAACTCAGAACAAAGCCTCTCGGCACACGAATAACCCATGAGCTTCTCGTATGCTTGCCAAGAAATACACATAATCTTCCGGGTAATTAATCTGGTAGGATTTCCACAAAAGCACCGGTATGAAGTGCACTCTCCCTATCTCCCAAAGAACTTGGAACTCATCTGCTCTATGACATCTGAGAAAGGGAACATTCTCAGTGGAAAACAGGTGCGTCTACCTTTTCTGCTCTTTCATACTCGAGTGAAGGATGGGTATGTCCTGGGCTTCAGAGGCGTGGGAGAAGGAGGACCTCACGTTTGCAAAGTGTTGCAGAACTTACCAGGAGCTTCATAGATATCATCCCATCCAATCCACACAGCAAACTTGAAACACTTACTGAAATGCTGTGCTTGAGGGGAGCGAGCTGGGGCTCCGCGGGAGACACCAACTGGCTAGCCTCATAAGATGTCAGGAAAAGTCAGATTTGAACTCAGCCAGAAAACAAGAAAGAGCCAACTGACAAAAGCAGGCGGGAAGTGGCACCAGGGATTTCCTAACTATCCCTGAGAGGAAGAGGGTTGCTTTGGCGAGCGATGGTCAGAGCTGAACAGCTTAGAGAAGAAAGTAAGAAAATAGAGCGTGTGCTGATCCAGCTTGCCGGTAACAGACCCACAAAGAGGGAGACATAGGCGCGGGCAGGTGGCAGGGTTCACGGAGACTGGAAAACTACCTTCCCTCACTCCGACCTGGGTTCTGAATAAATTGAGAATAAGAGGCTGGGACATTCTCTTTATTACTAAGAAAGCTGACTTAGGAGAAGCTGGCTTAAATTCGAGCGCATGTAGACACCCTATGATGGATGGAAAATGGCAGGTGTGCCCAGACACGGGGAGAGCTGTGCCAGCACGGGCCTCCCCCTGCAAGGCAGAGCTGCTCCTGCAAATCCCCAGTTCTGAGGAGCACAGCTCCCCAAGAAGAGAGAAGGGCTGTGTTAGGCACACTCATTTTTCTTCCAGCTGCCCTTTTTCCCTGATGAGGAGGCCGAGAACAGCTCCCTCTACGTAGCAGGAAACGTTACCCCCGGGAGCCCTTTGAGCGCTGTGGCCAGCCGTGGCCTTAGCCGCTCTGCGTGGTACCCAGACCCTTCCTCAACCAGTGTTGAATCTGTGTTTAACCCATCACTTAGGCCATCGGAAGTTTCTGTTTGGATTTCAATATCTTTTTCTGATTATAAAATTCCACTTAGAAGCTTTGTTAATCTTTCATTCTTTTTCTCTGTGTGCACATCTGTAAAACTAATTGGAACCACACTGCACACACAGTTTTGTAAACAACCCATTTTCACCTAATATTTTCCTCATCACCGAATGGTCTTCTAGAACAAGGTCTCTAAGTGCGGCATGGCATTTCATTACGTGGACATTGCACAATTTATGTAACTGGTCTTGTGTTGCGGGGTATTTGCTATGGGCTGAGTGTTTTGTGTCTCCCCCGTCCAACAGATTCACATATTGGAATCCTAACCCCCAAGGTGGTGGTGTTAGGAGGTGGGGCCTTTGGGAAGGGATTCGGTCATTAAAGTGGAGCCCTCAGGAGTGTGGCCAGTGCCCTTGTAAAAGACACCCCACAGAGCTCCCTAGACCCTTCTGCCATGGGAGGACAGAGCGAGAGGATGGCCATTTATGAACCAGGAGTAGGCCCTCACCAGAAATGAACTGATTGCTGTTGTCTGTAAGACATAAGCATTTTGTTCTGGCAATTTGAATGGATGAAGACAATATTTCCAGTTGTTTCTTTCCCTTTCTTGCTTTCCTTCTTTCTTTCTCTTTCCTCCCTCCCTCCCTCCCTCCTTCCTTCCTTCTTTCTTTCTTTCTTTTTCTTTCTTTCTTTCTTTCTTTCTTTCTCCTTCCTCCCTCCCTCCCTCTTTCTTTCTTTCTTTCTTTCTTTCTTTCTTTCTTTCTCTCTTTCTTTCACCATTATAAATAATGTGATAAACATCTTTGTGCACATCTCTGGTCATCAGAAGGCTCTAGGCAAAGATCAGATCTCTCTTTGGAAGACCACAGGGGTAGGAATGCTGAGCGAGATTTAGGTGGTGGCAGAGACTGGAGACAGGAAACCAGCTAGGAGAAATGTCTCATAACCATCAAGACGATGAGGCTCACTCTCCTGGACCACCACTGTGCTCAGCTGGGGAAGGGGATAAGGACACAAGAAATAGACAAAGGGAGATGTCCAGGACTTGCTGTCAGTGGATGTGGGAGAAACAGCAGCATCTGGGGACATAATAGTGATAATGGTGAAGACAATTAGAGCATTAGAACTCATACTTATCAAGGGCTATTCTAAGCTTGTATTATTCTTTTCATCCTCACACAACCCTTGGACGGGGGTCCTATGATTCCCATTTTATGGAGGAGGAGAATAAAGCACAGACCGTTTAAATAACTTGAGCTAACCTCGTGTAACTAGCAAATGGTAGAGCTGGGACTCAAATGCTGGCAGAGTTTTCTGCACCGTCTGCAAGCTCAGCTGGGTGCTCACACTGCCCACCTGTCCTCGCAGCCTGGACCACAGCATGGTGGCTGGTGGCCCTTCTAACACGGGAGGGGAGGCGTTGGACAGAGTACGAGCGTTTTATCTCTGAATGGAGCGCAAAGCCCCTGAGGCCCCAAATGACCCCATGGGATGCCTGTCTGCATTCCCAGGCCAGTGCTTTGTGCCTGGATGTTTGCACAACAGGTCTGAAGTATAGATTTGTCCAACGAGTACACGGTCACGTGACCAATCAGAGGCCCTGGCTTAGAAGCTGGGTGTGGTTGGAGGAACACACTGGTGACTGGGACCGGCTAGGCTGCCTGCTTGGTTTGTGGGGTCTTGGTGCATCTGCAGAGCCCCAGCCACTGAGTGCCCCTGGACCGGCAGCCACCTGCCTGGCTGACCCAGGGCCATGGCTCTTACCTTGACGGCAGCCCGGAGGAGATACCACAGAGAGAAAATGCTACCAACTGGCTATTGACAGGTAACTTCAGTGTCTCCTTGTATGCTTGCCTTCTTTTCTCATCCCTGCTCCCCACCAGGGAGGGGGTCAGCCTTATATAGAGGTGCAGTAGGCAGTGATCAGAAGTGCAGTGACCACGAGGGACAGCCAGAAGCCCCCCAGTCCCAAATCTGCCCTGCCCCCCTCATTGTTACCCGTCTCCCTCCCCTCCCCCCGACCCCGCACTGGCTGCTGCTTCCCAACCTCCTGCTATCCCTCACCACTGTCAGTATTGGCCGTTCCCTCTGATGCACTCGACCATTTTCTTTACATAACCATACACTTTTAAAGTCACTTACTGACTTCTGCTTTGTGCTAAGCAGGAAGAGCTGTGAAATGCCCAGCCATTAAATGCAGATCTTCTGCAGATCCGCGGGAGGTCAGTTCTACAAGGTGCTGGTTGGTCCTGGGAGACTCCGTTTGGTCAGCGCCTCCAAAAGGACCTTATTTGATGCAAAGGCATTTCCTGGTGAGTGAAGCTTATTAATCCAACTTTACCCAGGAGTAAGATTCAAAAATGAGTGGGTCCTCCATAAAAGCAGGTGCTGGTATATTCAATCGGTTGGAATGGAGGGCGGTAGTGGAGGGGAAGTTGGAGGATGGCAGGAATGGACTATGGAAGGGATGTCCGGCACTCTCCGGGAGTCATGGCCGCCAGCAGACCTAGGAAAACAGCTGCGGGGTGGTGGCTGTTGCTAAGAGTAGGCAAAAAATTGGAAGTCAAAATCTGGCACCCACTGAGGACTTCCATGTGCCGGGCCTCTCCTTAATCCTCAACAACAGTCATATGAAGGAAAGATGTTGGTCCATTTCACAGATGAGAAGATTGAGGCTCACCGTCTCAGCTAGTCCACAGCTGGTAAATGGCACCAGGGTACAAACTCACCTCTCTCCAGCTCCAGCACCCTGTGTCCTCCCGGGAAGAGGCAAGGATAGTGGACCATTCACATGACAGGGTCTCGACATCTCTGGTCTCAGCCTGGAGCTGCACACCAGCCCGAAGTCCATTTGAAGTTAAGGCCAAGTCCCTAGAACTATGCCCCCCTCTCCCCACAGTTGTCTTGGCTGAATTGTGTCCCCCAGCACTAACTCCTGCCCATTTCACCCAAGTCTTCCATTTGAAGATGAGGTATTGAGCAGTGAGGATAAGAAAAGGCAGGGTAGCGGGCTTTGGGGGCTCCAAAGGCAGGTCAGTGGGACCTGTGGTGGGCACACCCCCCACTCCACTCCTGTCCCTCACATCTGCCCCTTAAGAGATTTCCAGTCTCTTATCTCCCACTACCCAGACTACAGGTCAGAGCCCCATCGTCACCCTTGTTTTAAATAACATTATTAAAATATAACTTACACCCTGCCAACTTACACTCATTGTAAGTGTACAATTCAATGATTTCTAATAAACGTATAGAGTTGTACAACCATCACCACGGTCCAGCTTTAGAACATTTCCATCATGAAAAGTTTTCCCCTGCTTGTGTGTTAGACCCCACCGCCACTGTTTTCCGTGGGCAGATGTGTTTTCAGTCTCTCTAGATTTCTAGATTTCTAGTCTCTCACTCATGATGTGCCACGGATCACTAGTTCATTCTTTTTT
This sequence comes from Panthera uncia, assembly GCF_023721935.1. NCBI lineage: Eukaryota > Metazoa > Chordata > Mammalia > Carnivora > Felidae > Panthera > Panthera uncia. The sequence goes on from NW_026057585.1 coordinate 95,203,314, forward strand.
ATTGTTAAATAGTATTCCACTGTGTGGACGTGCAAACTTTATCAGTCTCCTGTTGGTGGACATTTGGGTTATTTTCAGTTTGGGGCACTTATGAGTAATGCTGCTGGGAGCAGTAGCCTCGATGGTTTGGGGTGCACTTAGATTGTCCTTTCTTTTGGGTAGATTGCTAAGAGTGCTGGTGACATCATCTCCCCCTTAAATTGCTGTGGAAGTCTTCTAGAACTGTCTCTCCTGACTCCAGTCTCGCCTCTCTCCAATCCAAGCCCAACGTTGTCCTCATAACCATCTCTCTGAAAGGCACACTCAGTTATGTCTTTCCTCAGCATAAAGCCTTGCAAGAGCTCAGAACAAGGTCCAGAGTCCTGACCCTGAAATATATATACAGTGTTCTCCCTGGTGCCACCCCACTGCCCCCTCTCGAGTAGCCCTCTCACAGTGGGGCTCACGCCATCCCGGGGATGTCATTGTATCCACAATATTCAAGCCCACTTAGAAGGCACCCAGTCAGTATTGTTGGATGAATCCATGGAGCTAGTAGCTGTGTGACCAGAGCTTTTCAAATACTGATACAACACCCAGGTATTGGGCCACCAGACCCTGGGACAGCTGCTAAAGAGGGTCAGATAAAAGCATGGACTAGGACTCAGGAGGCCTGGGTTGCTTTCCAGCATTGATTTTAGAAGTTTAAAGAACCTTTCTCAAACATTCCTGGCCAAATTCGGAAGGATGCTGTAAGATCTCTTTGCCTTTATATACACAGTTCTCCCAGAAACATATTTTTCTTCCATGGAGCAGACTCCTCATCTGCTTGAAGAACTCCTATTCATCGTTCAAAAACATGGTCTGCCATCACCTCTTCTGTTCATACCTTGCCTGTTCCCTCCCACCCAGCTAGAATTATCATTCCCTTCCTCCTCTGTGCACTGCATTTTGTATACATTTTGATCCGGGCATGTTTAAAATTTTTTTAATGTTTATTTATTTTTGAGAGAGAGAGAGAGAGAGAGAGAGAATGGGGGAGGGGCAGAGAGAAAGAGACACAGCATCTGAAGCAGGCTCCAGGCTGCGAACTGTCAGCACCGAGCCCAACGCGGGGCTCAAACTCATGAACTGTGAGATCATGACCTGAGCTGAAGTCAGACACTTAACCAACTGAGCCACCTAGGCGCCAAGATCATGGCATGGTTCACAAATTATTTGCTTGCAGGCCTGTATACGACACTAAGCTCCGTGTCACGGGATCTGGGGGAACTACCTCCCATTTGCCTCTTTATCCCAGGGTCTTGGCACACAGGAGCTCAGTGCGGTTTATTCTTTAACTGAACTGAACACTCTCAAGCTTCTCCTTCCCCCGTTGTCAAAGGGGAATGACAACATTTGCCCTTGCCGCCTGAAGGCATTTTTTAAATGAGAGTAAAAGGACCAATAAATAAAATCCCTTGAAAATGAGCATGAGAGGCTCCATGAAGGCCGAGTCCAATAGATGCTGCTTGGCCAGAGCCTCTGGTTACTCAGCTGGACACAAGTTGGCCTCACTTGGCTCAGGAAGTGCCTGGGGCTCTCCTAAGCCTTCAGGACCATCACTGTGACCATGGGTGTGGTTGGGGGGGGTCAGTTCAGAACTGTGATTAAGAGCTCATGACTGTCTAAAAATCTGTCCTCATCACCCTCCAGCCCCTTCCCCTGCCTTGTTTTTCTCCCTTGTCCTTATCACTCTGGGACATCATCCAATTTAGTGATTCGCTTGATGAATGTTATGCTGTGGCAACAGCGGCTGTTTGCCCACCCAGATCCTCTGGCCTACCCTCTTTGGTCTCCGGCCAGATCCCGCTCCCCAGCCCCTCTTGAGGTTGAATGTGGCCACGGGACTAAGTTTCGTTCACAGAAAAGAAAACAAAAATGACGGTTGCCTCTACCCCCAGGCCTAGGCTTTAGCATGCTGGTGGTAGTCCCTCGGTGCTCCCTTCCACATTCCTGCCCACTACACAGACATAGTAGCAGCCAAGCTCCCTCCGACCAGGTGAAGACAGTGTCCCAGGTGCTGAGCAGAGCAATGGCTTGGAAGGAACCTGGGTTGTCTCCAGTGACCATGAGGGACAGGGCTGCCCCTCCCCCCCCCCAATCTGGGAAACACGCCTTGAATTACTACTTGAGAGAGGAATCTACTTCTTTGTTCCTTGAGTTAATACATCTCCAGATCTCTTTGTTACCGCAACCCAGCCTTCCCCTAACTAATGCACGCTGATGCTCTGGGATAGCTGGGACTTTGTCTTTTTTTGTTGTTCACTGCAGTGTTTCCACTGCCTGGCCCATAGTAGATGTTCGAGCTCAAATTTGCTGTATAAATAAATGAAGCCAGATGTCCAAGTTTGAACCAGGGACGAGCCATGTTACCCTAACCCTGTGGACCTCAGTTTTCTCACCTGTAAAGTAGGGATAGTTATGGGACCCAACATTTGGATTATCAGCAAGATTAAGATAATATAGTTACAGCCCACAGAGCAGTGCTTAACATATAGCAAGCCCTCCATGTTAGATACCGTTATTATTAATTATTATTGTAAAAATGTCATGTTCTTGGCACCCTTTGAGGTCTTCAGTAATATTGAAAATGATTTCATGTCAAATGAGAAGAAATCTCAGGGAAAAAATGAGCCAAAGCAGCTAGGAGAGCAGATGTGTCTACTTTTGCCAGTGGCTGGCACCAATGAAGTGTATTCACCCATTAATGGCTTGCTTCCTGAACTTGGGGAGTGATGGCTTTGGAAAATACATGCAAATTTATGCAAATCACATACAAAGTCCCATAAAAATAGCCTCCGGTGTGCCCCCGCATTTACTAGAAAGAAGTCGGGTGGCTCTACACTATTTGTTCCCATCTGCCCTCTCAGAAATTCTGACACACCTGGAAGGAGAGAGGTGCGTGCACGCACGTGGAGGTGTGCACGTGGGGGCACGCGCAGGGCTGTGTGTGGTAAGGTGGGGGGAGGGCAGGAGAGGCTAGCGAGGACAGCTTAAATACTGCTGTGCAATCAGAGATGTGTGGCTCGTCCAAAATAAACTTTAAAATGCCAGGCTCCGAGGGCCTGCCTCCAATCAGTGCCTCCACTCTGCAGCCCCGCGCTCGTCACTACAGACCCCGCTTGAGGACACGGGAGCCACAAATGGAGCACAGGAACCTCGTTCCTGGTTTGAAAGAGCTCGCCAGCTGTGCAAAGCTGAGCCCTCGGAGTCTTGGTTTCTGTTAAACGGACACAACGACCCCTGGCCTGGTCAACCAAGTGCTTTGAGGACTATCTGCGATTATGGGTAGAAGGGGCTTTGCAGTCTGACAAGTGGTTCATGAGAATGCTTGGGACCACCGTGCTTATTACTGTGAAGGAAGATGTAGGCAAGGGGCAGAAGCCACAGGGCCACGGAGCAGTCTGCAGGCCTTGTGAAGTTGAACAAATAATTCTGTGGCATTATTACAGAGACCCATACCTCTTGAACTTTGCTTTGTTTTATATAGATCCTTTTTTTTTTTTTTTTTTGAGACAGAGCATGAACGGGGGAGGGTCAGAGAGAGAGGGAGACACAGAATCTGAAACAGGCTCCAGGCTCTGAGCTGTCAGCACAGAGCCCGACGCGGAGCCCGAACTCACTGACCGCGAGATCATGACCTGAGCCAAAGTCGGACGCTCAACCGACTGAGCCACCCAGGCGCCCCTATATAGATCTTTTTTTATGCTTATTTATTTTTGAGAGAGACAGACAGACAGAGACAGAGTGTGAGCTGGGTAGGGGCAAAGAGAGAGGGAGACACAGAATCTGAAGCAGGCTCCAGACTCCAAGCGGTCAGAGGAGAGCCTAATGCGGGGCTCGAACTCACGGACCGCTCGAGCTTTGCTTCAAAGCTTTGGAAAGCTTCAAATACTTCCATATGGCAGAATCATTCATTCATACATATGTGCACTCATTGATTCATTCAGCAAAGACATTGGGCACCTGCCCCAGGCGGGGCCCTATGCTGGGTTCCAAGATTCAAAGATGGCAAAGACACGATCTTTGCTCACAAGGACGTTTCTCTGCTGTGTCCTTGCTCCCAAGGACCTCTTTCTTCTCACACCAGAGCTCACTAACCATCCAGCAGGGGAGACAAGTACGTCATCAATAACTGCCATGCCGCATACAAGAAACAATAATAGAAGCCTGGAGAGCAAGAGGTGGAAAATAGAGAAGATTTGGCTGCACCTGGGAAGGTCAAGGCCACCTGGAAAAATGCATGGTGTCTTCCAGGGTGAGCAGCAGTCTGCCAGGTGGGCCGGCAGAGGGAATGCTGTGCGCCAGGGTACAGAAGCATGAAGCCACATGGCCATGTGCTCCAAGATCTGATTTGGGAAATATGGCCAACCATGTCAAGATGCGCCTTTCCCCACTCACGCCGGCCCGGGCATCCCTGATGCCTCCAAATGCCTGTGACACTTATGAACCCATGAGATTTGTGTGGTGGTTATATTATACAGCGAGTCCTTGAATGGCTTGCTGCCTGCTGCTCCCGTGTGTCCCGTCTCCTCAAGGGGACTGTGAGTCATCTGAGAATAGAGGTTGTCTCCTCCATCTTTGTCCCTCTAGGACCCAGGTCAGTGCCTTTCTTGTGACGATTAGGCAGGCAACAGACGTTTGTTGCGGGAAGTGTCCAAACGGACGACAGTGTCGGGACATTGCTACTTTTGAGATGTTGTGCCACATGCTGACTTGTACATTATCTCATTTAATCCTCCCAATAACCCTACGAAGTGGCTACTACGAGTCCCCATTTTACAGATGTAGCAACTGAGGCTTCGCGAGATTACTTGCAGGCGAGATACAGCTTCATCCTGGTGAACTAGGATTTGAATACTTGGGTGACTGGCCCAAGGACCAATGGTTTTAGCTCTGACTCTACCCAACTTTACTGCCCTTGTTCAGTGCACTTAATAAAACAGTATGAATTGGAGTTTTACAGACGGGCATGTAAGTCCTAAGCTCTAACCAAATTGTGGTTATTTCTTCTCATGGCTGCTTCCTAAGCCATGGCTCCGAAAGCATGTGCCTGTTCTGTCTTTGTATCCCCACAACTAGCACGGCACCTATTCTCCCAGGATGGAGAATAAGGGGACCAGGGAATTGTCTGAGCGATTCTGGAAGGACTCCCCAGAAGAGGCCAAGTTTCTTTGAGCCAAACTGGGAAGCTGGTGAGAGGCAAGACAGAAAGAAAGTGTGTGCGAAGGCTTGAAGGTGGGTGTGATAAAGCCATTTGCGGGTGGTGCGTGCTTTTGATGGAGTGGAGAGGAACTAGAAATGTATTTGGAGGAGCCCCCAAATCCCAGACTACTTTAGGGGTGTCACTGGAGCACTATGTGCTACACACACAGTTGCCTTTCCCTCCATGAGACCAGAGTTGAGGCCAGTTTTGGAGGGATGACAGTCCTTGCTCCCCAGAAGAGGTGGATGGACATCTTCAGGTGAGACACCACTGGAAGCTATTGATAAACTGGTAGGCCAGTTGAGAAGCATCACCTGCAGGTAGCAATGAACTTGATTAAACATTTCTTCCAGGCCTATTATGCTCTGGGGCTGAGTCTAGGAACTGGGTCTACATAATGGCCAGGTATTCCATTTAGTGGCAGAAGGTAAGTAAAGTAACAAGCAAGCTAGGTAATGTCAGGTGGTAATAAAAGCTTGGAAGTAGGTGAAACAAGATGGTAACATAGAGAGTAACTGGGGAGAGAGTGAGGCCAGTGAAAGCCAGTCCAAGGAGGTGACAGTTGAGCTGAGAAAGCCTGATGACCAAATGGCACCAGCCATGCTAAAAAGCTGGGGTGTACAGATGAATTAGAAGCACAAAGGATCAGAGTGGCTAGAGGGTGGGGAGCCAGAGGGGGAGTGGTCCCCAAATGGCGTGGGAGAGGCGTGTGGGGCCAGACTGCACAGGGTCTGGTAGGATTTTATGCCAAGTGCCACAGTGTGTTAGCTAGCTATTGCTGTGTAACAAGTTACCCCAAGAAGTAGCACTTTAAAACAAAACACGCTTTATTTTTACCTCCCAGTTCCTGTGGGTCAGGAATCTGGGATGCCCTCACCGTGCCCTCTACTTCAGGGTCTCTTACAGTCAACCATCAAACTGTTGGCTGGGCTCGTGTGGTGGCTTGCTGCCCATGTGGTTGTTGGTAAGATTCAGTTCGTCACAGGCTGCTGGTCTGGAACCATCCTCACTTCCTTACCATGCAGGCCACTCCAATGTAGCAGCTTGCTTCATCAAAGCACACAAGCCAAAGAGGCAGCAGAGAGAGAGTCTGACAGCAGGACGGAAGTGACCGTCTCTTGTAACCTAATCTTAGAAACGGCATCTGTCACCTTGGCCATATCCTACTCATTAGAAGTAAGTCATGGGCCTTGCCCCCAGTCAAAGAATATCAGCAGGGGGCATCACCGGGGAGGTCCTGTTAGAAGTCTGTTGGCCTCGGGGCGCCTGGGTGGCTCAGTCGGTTGAGCAGCCGACTTCGGCTCAGGTCATGATCTCGCGGTCCATGAGCTCGAGTCCCGCATCGGGCTCTGTGCTGACAGCTCAGAGCCTGGAGCCTGTTTCAGATTCTGTGTCTCCCTCTCTCTGACCCTCCCCCGTTCATGCTCTGTCTCTCTCTGTCTCAAAAATAAATAAACGTTAAAAAAAAAAAAAAAGAAGTCTGTTGGCCACACACAGAAGGCCACTGGAGGTGTCTAAGCAGGGAGATGATGTGATCTGATGTATATTTTCAAAGGATCACGTTGACTTTCTTGAGTACGTGCAGTGTGGGCAGGGGTTGGGTAAGAATGGAAGCAGGGAGGCCAGTGGGGGCTTCTGTGTGAGATGATGCTGGTTTGGACTAAGGAGGTAACAGTGGAGAGGCAGAGGACAGCCAAGGATGCCTCACCAACAGATAGGAGGGGCTGGGGACAAGCACAGAGGAACTGAGGATGACTCCTGAGCTTGCAGTCACATGGCAGGATGAGGGTGCCTTTGACTCCTGGGACGCACGCTCTGCGTTTCTTCTCCCCCTTGGGAAAGAGAATCCTCATCCTCCTCTGGCCCTCCCCAAGGTCACACGTTCGCTGGACGGTTAGCCAGCATCAGGAGCACCGGCCGGCAGCACAGCACAGATGTCTCCTTGTGCCGGGCTGAGGGACTGACCCCCATGTCCTCGATCTGATTAGTCCGCCCACGCTCAGACCAACCAAGCCAGCGAAGCGGGGACGTGGTTGGAGAACCGCTCGCCTGGAACTACGCTGGCAAAGTCGTTCAGCGCCCCCTGGTGCGTGCGTGCGTGCGTGCGTGCGCGTGCGTGTGTGTGCGTGCGTGTAGGTCTCAGACGGTCCACGGTTGGAGTGGGGAATACGGTAGAGGGAAGGGAGAGTTCTGAAAACCCACCGTCAAGTTTTAGGCCATTCCAAACAAATACGTTCCAGAGAGACGAACACGTTCTTCACCTGAAGAACACCACCTCTGTGGGCGAAAGGAGAGATGATTATGTGGCTGCCATTTGCTGTGACGGCCCCGTGGCTAAGCACTTGACAGATACCTCGCTTCATCCCCATAACAACCCAGTGAAGCAGGCACCAGGATTACCCCATTTCACAGATGGGAAACCCGAGGCTTCGGGAAGTTAAGCAACTTGCCCAGGGTGACAGAGCCAATGAGCGGGAGAGCCAGGATTTGATCCAGGTCTGTCCGACTCCAAACCCGCGTTCGAAACCACTACCACCTTACTGCCTCTCATTTAGGCCGATCGGAGATTCGTTTCCTGGCTCGAGGGATGAAACTAGGGGCAGGAGATCTTCTTCTAAGCGGGCCCAGGCTCATCAGAGCTCTCGTCAGCCCTGACCTAGTGGTTAGGAGACGGAGCAGTCACCCCAAGAAAGGGTCCAGCCCTTACCAGTGCAGGCAGCGGATAGCGTGAGAAAGAGGGGGGGGATATGGAAGAGCTCGGGGTTGGCCAGTTAGTTGGGGGGACAGAGTCACAGCAGTGTCCATGGAGCAGGGAGCCGGCTCCATGGAGTCAGGCTGTCCCAGGCCGTCCCAGGCACAGCCTCCCTTCCTGGGGCCCTTGGGGTGTCCTCACGCCTCCTTCCCAGGTCAGCCAGGCGCTCATCGGAGGCAACACCCACCAGTAACCCAAATGACATCACCAAACACCAGCCACACTCATCATTCAAACCTAACATCCGCTCCTAAACCCAGACTCCTGCACATACCATACCGGCATCAGCTTGCTTACAATTTAGGGCCTGGGATTTTGGCTCATTTAGAGGTCTGTCTGCCAACCAAAGGGAGAAAACCTCATGACTGGATTGTTTCTGTTTACGGGGAGCAGGCCCCCACATAGGAAATTTCCTGGGGGGAGGGCATTGTCCACATAGCTTCCCAAGACCCAACCTCACGGGGAGACAGATATGGGGCACTTATAAAACAAGGCGGGGAGGGCTCTGGGAGCACAAGAGGAGTGGGGAGCTCTGCTTGGCTAGTTGGGGAAGGCATGACATCAGGTTTTGAACACATCAGAATACCTTGGGTATTTGCCACCTCTTGAATAGGAATCACAAAGAAGGAGCTGGCTGACAGTCTCTGAAGGCCTGTCCCTGTCACCTGCAACATTTTCCCTCAGGTTGCAAGAGGCCCCCTTCCTGGGGCAGGAGCAGGGTGAGCAGAGCAGCTGGGGAGTCTCGATGCCTGTGTTCTATTTCCAGCAGCTATCACTGACTCACCGTGTGACCTTGCTGAGGTCACAGCTATGTTTTCTTTGCCTGGGGAAAATCAGAGGTGGCAAAGTTTGCATTTCCCCAAGGCATAGGAGTCCTGGGACATTAGGGGCCCCTCCCTGCCCCCCACAAACCCCAACAGAGTCTTCTCCCACTGACATTAATGAAAAAGGCTTAGATTTAGATTCGAGGGACTTTGGGGGAACACTCAAAGCAAGAAGCAAAGAGTTCCTGCCATAGCGAGACTTACGGCCACTTTTTAATGTAGTGTTCCTCTAAATACGCTTCAGATCACGTCCCCTCCCGGTATTTCCCCACGTGGGCCTTACATAGTCTGTGGAAGAGGAGAGGGAAATTATTTTCTCCCTGGTTTCACGATGAGGAAATCCAGGCCAGGAGGGGGTATTTCTCAACATTTTTCGTTACCGGGAGCCCCTTTTGTTACGTTGCCTACCACCCTGCATCTCCGTTTTGCAAGCCCTTGCTAAGTAAATACTCCGCATTTATTAAGTAGGGATGCATCTCTGTTTTCATTCATCAAAGTCATCCATGAGTGCCAGCTTCTGCTCTGCACAAAAGAACTAGGGCTACCGTCAAGTTCATCACCAAGAATTCCAGCATTGGCTCCGGGTGAGCTCTTCACAGGTAAAGGTCCAGTTCTCACCAGATTTTTACAAAACTCTGAAAAGAGTTCACCATCAAGGGGCCCAAGGACCCCAGGCGAAGAAGTACTTCCCCAGAGACATCAAGGGGCCCGTGAAAGTTTCTGTGGCTCGTGGTGGGGCCAGGACCGGGGCCAGGAGCCTGACTCCCAGGCCAGGCTTCCAGCAACCACACTACTTTGGTAGGAATGGCTGGCACACACTGAGACACACTCGCAAGGTGGCCGCCACCAAATGCAGGTGTCCCAAAGCAAGGACACTGAGGGCTCAGCCCCGTGACAAACGGGTTCTCCTGGGGACTGCAGTGAGCAGCCGGAACCAAGCCTGAGACTGGAAAGGGGGAGGAGGTAACAGATCGGCGCAGGGTGTTCCCGGAGAGTTGCAACAGGGGGACCTGTCTATTCTGCCACCTGCCTGTGCTTTGTCTGACATTAAAATACTACCTCATTTATGCAGCCTGGGGTACTCTCACCCACTCTAGGAGGATTCGGATTATTTCTCCCTGCACCTGCCTCTTCAAGGGAATGATGCCAGAGCGGGGGCTGAACCCCTGCACCTGGGGATGATAAAGGCAAGCTGGGACAGTAGGGGCACAGAGGATTCGGGAGGTCTGGAATGGTGGCCTGGAGTACAAGCAGAGAAAAGAGCCGCAGGGCCCCAAGAGCTGTTCCCTGGAACTCTTATCCATGACCGCTCCCCACCCCCCACCCCCACCCGCCACCACGCCCTGGTCTTCTGCAAACACTTGTCATCTGTTGAGCTGTTGGCTCAGCCCCAGAGGCTCAGGTTTTTGATCCATCGGAAGGCATCAAGACTGCATGTACCTTTGGAAAAAAGGCTGAGGCTTAGCTCTTACGGTTTTAGAATCTGAGCCTCCACCAGTCTGTGTTGGGCCAAGGGACCAGGGCAGGGTCTCCGGGGGCCTGTTGCCCAACAGCTGTTCCCTGGGTTATTTTGGTTCAGTGGGAGCTTATCAATTCCAGCGTATTTGGATCAAGAGAGCCAACAGCAAGAGAATCTCCGGGTGGTTCTGTGGGGACCTCTCCAACATTTCTGAAATGAGCTGGGGTGGGGGAAAGAGTTGCTTGGGGAGTAGTTTCCCCAGGAGGGAAATCTGCCAGTATCATACCTATCACCTTCTCCAATTTTACTCGGGGTCCAGAGAGGTGAGGCCCTGGAACTGACGCCACACCCCTGGGGAGCCAGGTCTCTGACCCCAGGCCACAGTGCCTCTCCGCTGGGCCTCGGGCAGACCAGCAAGCCAGGTCGGATGGTGCCAAGGGGGATTCCGGTTCCCGACAAGCTCCGGCCAGCATGGAAAGCGCTGACTGGCCCTGGCTTCCTTGTGGGCCACAGCGAGGGGGGGAGGGGGGTGGGGCAGGCAGCTGCCCGCCTCACTGACCCCAGTGCCTCCCTGAGATGGGTCGAGTGCGAGTGCGGGTGGGCGGAGTGAGGCAGGAAAAGGAGCCACTCTGGAGCCCCGCCCAGCCCTAGGTCAGCAGCTCCTGGCTTGGCCCCCC
>NW_026057585.1:95214652-95232002 GCF_023721935.1 Panthera uncia
ATGCGCCCCCGCGCCGTCCCCCGCGCCCCCTCCGGCGCCCCCGCCGCCGCCGCGCTCGGCGTCCGCAGCCTCCTCCTGCTGCTACTGCTCCGGCCCGGGCACGCGTGCCCCGCGGGCTGCGCCTGCACCGACCCGCACACCGTGGACTGCCGCGACCGCGGGCTGCCCAGCGTGCCGGACCCTTTCCCCCTGGACGTGCGCAAGCTGCTGGTGGCCGGCAACCGCATCCAGCACATCCCCGAGGACTTCTTCATTTTCTATGGCGACCTGGTCTACCTGGACTTCAGGAACAACTCGCTGCGCTCGCTGGAGGAGGGCACGTTCAGCGGCTCGGCCAAGCTGGCCTTCCTCGACCTCAGCTACAACAACCTGACCCAGCTGGGCGCCGGCGCCTTCCGCTCGGCCGGGAGGCTGGTCAAGCTGAGCCTGGCCAACAACAACCTGACGGGCGTGCACGAGGCCGCCTTCGAGACGCTGGAGTCGCTGCAGGTGCTGGAGCTCAACGACAACAACCTGCGCAGCCTCAACGTGGCCACCCTGGCGGCGCTGCCCGCGCTGCGCACCCTGCGTCTGGACGGCAACCCCTGGCTCTGCGACTGCGACTTCGCCCACCTCTTCTCCTGGATCCAGGAGAACGCGTCCAAGCTGCCCAAAGGTGAGCCTGCAGGCGGGACCGTCCCCTGGGCTGGGGGTGACGGGGAGGGAGCAGGCGGCCTCGGTCCGGCCTGGACGAGGGGGGGACTGGGTGCTTCAGAGCAACTGCCCCAGGAGTGTCGCGCCGGCAGGTTCCCAGCCTGAACGTTGCCCGGAGGTCTGCCGGGGACAGCGGGTGGGCCGGCTCGCATCTGGACTCTCTGGGGTTTCTGGGCCCGGATGCCATGCTTCTACACCTGTTTCTCCAACAACTCACTTTCCAAAGTTAGGGACCTACCATCCCTCTGTTACCCACGTCCGAGATGGACTCATCGGGCTTTGGGTCCTAGTCCTGGTGGGTACAGATTATTTAGGGGCCCCTCCTAAGGGCAAGACGCCCTCCGTGTGGGAAAGAGCTGAGTGCCGTCCTCACTACGTTGAACGTGGAAGGATCCAGCCAATTCTGAGGGCTCTCCGGCAGCCTCCAGAGCCTGAGCAGGTCTGTTTCTCAGCTCTGGTCTCTGAGAGGGATGAGAGGTCTTTCTGGTGAGGAGTGATGGCAGCCTGCTAACAGCCAGTGATGCAGTAAAGATTTGCAGTTCTGGGGCTTTGCAGCCCAGATGTGAAATAGCGGAACAAAAACCTTGCAGGCCGGTGCCCCCTTTCCTTTCCTGGCGTGCTTTTCCGGTGGTGACATGTACATACGGAACCCTCTGGCAGATGGGGACACAGCGGGCACAGAAGTTAAGGGGCCCTGCTAAGGCCAGCGGAAGGAAGCGAGGCAGAGCTGAGAAGAGGGGACCCCGGCATCCACAGAGATGAGCCCCAGGATGGGGAGCAGGCAGAATGTCCCTACCCTCAGTGGATTCCAGTTTTCCACTGGCGAGCATGTAAGCATCAGTCCTAGCAGTGACCTTGCGAAGCCTCCCACCTTGCCCCCAAGGCTTTGGCACAGTGGGACCCAGAGCTGTAAGTCACACGTTAGAATAGGTGACATATATGCGGGTTTCGCTTTGCTGTATCTTTTTTCCATTTCTTGTGATTTCAAGGTCGTTGCTCGTCTATGCCCTGAATTCCTGTGATCCCTTATTCACTCCAGACTTTCCTAAGCACGGCCCCCAGGCGTCGGGGGCAATCACTCCCCAGCAGACGCAGGCCCCTGAGCTGGCATTTTCAGCCCAGGCCGGCTCGGCCACGTGAGCAAGTCCTAAGCAGATCTGACCTGCCTTCACTCAGCTGCCTGGTTCTCCCCACCTCCCCACCTCCGGGAGACAGGAATGTCCAGATAAAAACGTCATTGTGGGATGGCGGTATGCCCTGGTTCTCACCGCTCCTGCCTTTGCTTTTGGGTGGAGTTGGCCTCCCTAAGCCCTGTCAGTAGTTGAGTTGGCATAATTGGTTCCACTTGCATGAGGGCAAGGTGTTATAGAGTTGGAGGCTCTAGATTTCAGTCTCACTTCTGCCACGGATGGCTGTGACCTCGCACAGGGCACGTACCCTGTCTGGGTTTCAGACTCCTCATGTCTAAAGGGCTTTGCTTGAGGGCCACCTGGGTGGCTCAGTCGGTTGAGTGTTCGACTTCGGCTCAGGTCACGATCTCGCAGTTCGTGGGTTTGAGCCTCGCGTCGGGCTCTGTGCTGACAGCTCGGAGCCTGGAGCCTGCTTCAGATTCTGTGTCTCCCTCTCTCTCTCCTCTGTTCCCCTGCTCATGCTCTCATTCTCTGTGTCTCTCAAAAAATAAGTAAACATTGAAAGAAAGAAAGGAAGGAAGGAAGGAAGGAAGGAAGGGCTTTGATTGACCCCCGAGGTGTCTACAGAACCCTGGATTGTAGAGTCAGAAGACACAGGTTTGAGTCCCGGTGTAAAAAACCGGGTGAGTCTGGCCAGGTCCCTTAACTTTTTTGAGCCCTGTCTTCCTCCCATGTGAAATTGGGACACGGATAATGCAGGGTGGCCCATCTGACCGCGTGGTCGTCTGGATCAAAACCAGATAATGTGGGCGAAAGTAGAGAGCAGTGAGACTGCAAGGTGCTATTCCTCCCAGGGTCTGTGATAGAGGGAAGAAAAGGGACACCAGATGGGGATGTGTGGCCGGGGGAAAGGATGGACAGGTTCAGAGCAAGGAGCAGAGTCCGGGCCCTGGTTGACGGTCGGTCTGGTTCAGCGGGGAGAGGACAGAGGCAGCGAGGAGGGAGCGCGTGGTCTCCATGGGGGCTGCCGTGAGCGTGGCCAGAGCGGCGTCCCGAGAACCGCGAACCACAGCGGGGTGCGTGGCGAGGGAACTAGCCCGGGGCCTCGACGCAAGAGAGCTGAGTTCCGATTTTGACTCACGTTTCTCTCTGAGCCTCAGTTTCCCTTGCCTCTGCCTTCAGAATGCAGTAAGAGTGTCCCCCGCGTCGTTTGCAGTGAGGTTTGAAGAAGGTCGGTTCTGGCGAGGGCGCAGCGGTGCTTAGCACAGCAAGGGTGCTCTCTGGAAGCCAGCGGCCCCGTCCCTCCTCCTCCCGCCTTGCGTCTTCTCAGAGGCTCAGGGCAGCGTGGCTGAGGAACCAGACCGGGCCCAAATCCTGCCTCGACTTCTTGCTAGTTGGGTGACCTTGGTTTCCTCCTCTGTGAAATGGACATGATGCCTAGCACCCACCTCCTGGGGTTATTGGGAGGATTAAAGAGGTTTGGTTTATGAAACACTAAGAACAGTGCCTGGCACCCAGCAATCCTGTGGAAGTGTTAATGCTGTTGTTATTATCCTGTTTTAACAGGAAGGCCCGGAGAGGTGAGGGCACAGAGAATTAACAACAGCTGGGGGGCACACGGGGACCTCAAGGCTTCCAGCCCCCTGCCACGATGTGGCCACCCACTTCCTGCCGAGGAAAATCGGGCTTCGTGGAGTCAGTCCGAGCTGCAGGGTTTTCTAGACAAGTGCCCTGCCTCCCCCAGGGGGAGGGGATTCAAAGGCAGGAGCAAAGGGATCCTGTCCTCATTGCCTTTTCCTCGCCTCCCTGTCCCCTCCCCCAGAGAAGCAGAAAGGAGCAGAGCAAGTGACCTTGACAGGCTCAGACGTTTACAAAAATACATTCATCCGCCAGGCGAACCTGAACCTCTCGTGCGGCCGCTGTGCTGATGGGAGAGCTTCCCTCACAGACCACACCACAGCCGGGAGGAAGGGACGTGTTGGGGATGATGGGTCCCCTCCATCCAGGCTCCTTTGGGGCTTAGTCAGGGCTGGGGCTGGGACCTTAGGAGGGACTGCCGGGCTGGGGCTGGGTCTGAAGGAAGAGGAGACAGAATGCCTGCTGGAATGCCCGTCAGCCAACTTAGCGACGACAAAACAAACAAAGCTGACAAACCTAAACAAACAACCAAGGGACACCTCCCCCAGGATGCCTAATTAACTCTGAACTTCAGGTAAATAATGCATAATATTTTAGTATAAGTATGCCTCACGCAGCCTCTGGGATATACTTACACACAAAGGTATTTGTTGTTTTCTGAAATTCAGCATAACTGAGCCACCCTGGCTCGACATAACTGGCCTGACCTTGCGGTGTGCGTCACTTTGTAGTTTACGAGTCCCACCCCCTTTAATACAACTGGGCCCGGCAGGTGCCTTTGCCCACAGTTTACCCAACAAGATGCAAAGAGGCGGTTTGTGGTCATGTGGTTAGTGGCTGAGATGAGTTTGTACTCAGGAGTGCCTGACCCTACAGCTCATTCTTTCTGGTGGGCAGAGATCAGGGAGGAGGGCGAGAATACCCCCAATCCCCCCCTCCCCCCCAGTCTCCGATTGCTCTGGGTGACAGCTGGCGGACCTTCCAGCCCCAGATCCCACACCTGGTCTGGCGAGACAGTGGGTTCCGGGCAGGTTGGGACAGTGTGTTGCCAAGGGGACAGTGACCATCCCTCTTTAGGTAGAAAGGACTCCAGACCTGGAAGCAAGAGTCCTTGGCAACCACTCAGGCGAGCCGCGGGGTAGAGAGGGAGAGGGTGGGAGGGTCTGGAAAGAGGGGAGCAGCAAGGTAACACCCTTGAGCTTTAAAGCTTCGTGCTGGCCCAGCACCTGGTCTCTTTAGCAACCCAGTGAGATGGATTGGGAATGAAGACACGAGGGAGCTTGGTGGAAAAGGAGATTCTTGGGCCCCCAGGCCTACTGAGTAGGCCGCTGCAGGTAGGGGCCCAAGGTCTGCAGTTTTAACCCCCTGCCCTGGGGCTTTCAGTATACACGGAGGCCCCTGCAGGTAGGAGGAGCCCTGGAGGGCCTCTGCATCTCTAGAAACGCAAGGTCTTGTCTTGGGTCAGTAAGCAGCTCATTAGCTATGTGCCAGTATCTCAGATTTTTCTTTTGTGAACAAACGAGTGGATAGGAGGACTTTAAGGCTCCTTCCAACTCTAAAATTTGATGGTTTCAAGGAAGGGGAATCTTGTCCTCATTAAGGATCAGGAAGTTGAGGTGAGGGGAGGCCAGGTCCCTCTAGAGAGTCCTCTGCTGGAATCTAGGGGGCTGTGGTCTCTGTGCAGTAGGGTGGGGGCAGAGCACTCAGGACTCGGGGCTCCCAGGACGCCTCACCTGTCCCCAGCCTAGCTCTGGGAGCCACAGGGAGGAAAGGCTGCTGGGTTTGAGAAACCCTAGGGACAGGCAAGGGGCTGTGTCTGTGCTCCACTTCGGAGGTGCATGGAGCCCGCCGACTGTCCACAACCCTCACCACACCCCAGAGTGCATCAAAGGCACATGCGGGTCCCAGGTGGAGGCCAAATTGCCTAGACACCTTCTTTCACCGTCTCTAACCACGGTGCACGTGGCCGGCAGGTCACAGCCCCTGGTCCCAGCAGAGAGATCTGAGCTTATCTTGTACCCCAAGGCCTTGACACAGGCAGCTATAGGTAGGGAAGGGCTGGGGGTGGGAAGGGGGACAGGGGGGCCACAGGTCATGCTTTGGGTCTGTAACCCTGGTCCCCTGCATGGGCAGCCTCCTAGAGAAGGTCCACTATAGTGCCTGGAGTATCCAAGCGTTTGGGGGGCTCAGCTCCTGGGGGTCCCTGAGCCCTCTCTAGGAAGGGGTGTTGTGACAGGCAAGGTCCTGGACGAGTGACAGGACTAACCCCTCCTTCCAGCCCCGACTCACTGCTCGCTGGGGGAGCTGCCCCCACTTGCCGGTAACCTACTTCCTTTTCTCATGTCAGACATAATGAGGGCCTGGCTTGGTCAGACGAGTGGGGATGTCTTGTCATACTGACAAAGTAAACAGTGTTTCAGCGAAAGGGACGAAAACTGACGCTTTGCTGGAGGTAATTCGGGGCTGCAGGTGACTCCAAGGTGACTCTATTTCTTTTTCTTTAGAAATAAAAGCAGTTTTATTTTCTCAATTATAATATAACAGCCTCCTTGTATACGTGGGGAATATAGATGAGTATCGTGAAGGAAATAGAAACCACCCGAGATCCCACCACTACTAAAGTTTTGCTGTATTTTATTCTGGTCGTATTCTTATGCACATACATAGTTTTAAACAAATTGCTGTGGTATTATAGATCTTATTACTGATTTTTTTTTTCCTCTTATTGGGTTGTGAGAGTTTCCTGTCATTACAGTACTTTGACAATGTAACCTGGGGCACGTGGGTGGCTCGGTTAAGCGTCTGAATTCAGCTCAGGTCATGATCTCACGGTTCGTGAGTTCAAGCCCTGCATCCGGCTCTGTGCTGACAGCTCAGAGCCTACCCGCTTCAGATCCTCTCTCTCTGCCCCTCCCCTGCTCACGTTCTGCCTCTCAAAACTAAATAAACATGAAAAAAAAAAGATTTAGAAGATGTAACTTTTTTTTTAAGTTTATTTATTTTGAGAGAGAAAGAGACAGAGAGAGAGAGAGAGAAAGCGCACACAAGCCGGGGAGGGGCAGAGAGAGAGGATCCCAAGCAGGCCCTGCCCTGTCAGCACAGAGCCCGATGCGGGGCTTGAACTCACAAACCGTGTGATCATGACCTGAGCCAAAACCAAGAGTCGGACGTTTAACTGACTGAACCACCCAGGTGCCCCGAAAATGTAACCTTTAATGGCCACAGAATACGTCATTTTATGGATCTATTCGTTGAATCTGTCTCCTGTTGTTAGAAATGTGATTTATTTCTTTTTATCCTTTTTTTTTTTTTTTTTTTTGGTATATAAACAGTGCTGATCTAAACATCCCACACATGTAAAGCTTGTGGATGCTTCTTGTATTTCATTTCTTTGGTGCAAATTCTTTGAAGCGGAAATGCAGGGTGAAAGTCTGTGGTTGTTTTAACCATACGTTTTTTGGTTAAACCATACGTTTTTGGTCTGGATACGTTTTTTGCCTAATGGCACCCTAGGGAGGTGGCACCATTGGCAGACAGGGGAAGACCTGTCTTGCCACATCTTTCCCAGCGTGATGTGTTATTATTTTTAAACCTGTTTCCCAGTAGACAACACAGGGACATCTTCTTCCTTTAATCTGACCATTCGAGCGGATGTTTTGGGTATGTTTATACACCTGAGAACCACGTTCCTGGCGGAGGTTGACTGAGATCTTCTTCCCTTTGGCAGGTGGTCTCCCTCGTGCCTTTGATGGGTCTGTGCACGTCCTGTGACCAGCGGGTGTATTCTTAACTCGTCTCTTAATTAGAGTAGAGTCACGGGGTGACACCTCTCCCATCACCACCGGCATCCGGGGCCGAGCGTCAGCTTTCACGGGCACCGGGGTCTGCAGTCCCGGTGGAGAGTGAGCCGAAAACGTGACACAAGGCCACCTCGCCCTGTCTTGTTGGCTCCCAGGAGAGCCCGGCCGAGGCCTGCTGCTTCGTCCCAAACACTGGATCTCTCTGGAAATGTCACATTGGTTGTGCCATTCTGTCAGTTAACTCAAAGGGCAGCCTCATCGCTGGGCAACGTAGGACGGTGGACCTACCTTCCTGTCCAACTAGGGCAGCCCTGGGGGACACAGTTGGGGATTTTTTTCGGAGAGGCCCTGATCGCCGTTAGCTGGCTGCCAGCTGACTCACATACCCAAAGAGTGAGCCTTCCAGCCAGTGGCCCGTCCAGTTTCCGCTATCCCAGAGTCTCGTGGTATTAGATGTGGTGTGGAAGGGAGGGCTTGGCAGGCCTCGTCACCTTCGGGCTGGCTGTGTCAGTGATAGCACAGCAGGACCTCCACGGACCTATGTGAGTTGTCGTGAGGACCCGGAAGGGACGCAATTTGCAGAATAGCACATTTGTCCTGAACGTGGGCGTTACAGGCCCACCGCAGGGTGCATGACCCAGGTCCTGGGAAGCTGTCCTGGGCTCCTGCCCTCAGGGCTCTGCCGCAGCCGTCACAGGTCCCGATCCTACCCTCCCGCCCTCCCTCCCCATCCCCGCCTTTACTTCTTTACGTCTCTGGTTCCTACTTAGCCTCGCAGCCTCCAGCTCTCTGGCCCCCGAGGCTGGGTTGGGAGCCTTTCCTGTGTGACCTCATTGGATCCTGTACTGTCTCTGTGACCACTGCTTGAGACTGCCAGGTCACAGGAGTGGCCTGTTCGGAGGACACGAGATACGTCTTTTTCCTCCTTGAACCCCCAGAGGCTAGTACAGGATATGGCATGTTTGGACGATGGCTTCCCCTGCGCTTAGAACAAGCCAGCTCCCTCCCATGCCCCAGAAGACCTATCCCCACCCGCTCCCCCGTCCCTGCCCACCCCACCCCAGCCACACCGACCCCCAGCTGTCCCTGGAACACGCCAAGTGTCACTGTCCAACCGGGACCCTGAACTTACTGCTGTCTCTCCCGCTAGGACATTTCCTCCTCAGATGGCTGTACCTCCCTCACCTTCAGGTCCCCAGTCGGACGCCCCCGCCTCCGAGACCTCCCCTGTCCCCCCTGCCTAGGTAGTCCCGCACCACCCCCAGCCCAGCTCTATTGCGTTTATGTCAGAGCACCCACGAGGTCCACGCTACCTTGTCCACGAGATATCTCGTGTCCCTGTAGACACACGAGCTCCCAGAGAACAGCATGCTCGCTGCTGTGTCCCCAGCACCTGGGGCCACGCCCAGCGTAGAAGGGGCTCGGTGGGGCTGTGGGCATATGCGAGCAGACGTGCCCAAGGCCTCTGTCACAGAGATCACTGGCCTTGGCTTCTGTCCTCAGCACATAGCCCTCTCCGACTGTGGTCAGCAAAGGATATCCAGAGCATCTTTCAGCAAAGGCAGAGGCCTGGAAGGGAGGTTCTGCGGGTTCCTGTACCAGATCTGTGTGATCCCGGTCAGACCCCATCGGCCCTAAGCTTCGGGCTCTCCACTGTGAAGGAGGGGGGTGCAGCAGTGCTCGCCTCTCTGCTGGGGCACCTCTGGCAGGATGAAGGGGCGGCCATCTGGGGGTCCTGGGGCGACTAGTGCCCTGGTATTCTCTGCTGTGCAAGGTGCAGGTGAGGGGCCGGTGGACAGAGTTTGTGTCACCAAGGCCATTGATCTCAGCTGAACCGGAAGCCGATTCCATCTGGAGCAAACAGAAGGGGTTCTGGTGAGGATGTGGGGTGTCACCGGCAAGCCTGTGTCCCAGGCCGCCGGGCCCCAGGAAGTGCTGTGGCTGAGACCTGGGAGGCCACAGGGAGCACAGGGCCTCTGTCCCGCTCATCTCTGCCTCCCACACTTCCTTATTCTCCCCTCCACGTGCTGACAGGCTCTCTCTACTTCCTCACCCACGTGGCAAAAGCAGACTGCTCCATTCAAGAGGCCAGCGGGGGGCGGGAGAGACTGTGCTCTGTTGGTCCCGATTTCCAGGTCCCTGTAGGAGGCTGTGTCTGGCTCCGTTTGGGAGCTGTCCCTCTCAGTCCAGTCGGCTGAGGGTACAGCCGCGGTGACATTGTACCCAGGGACTGCCAGGGCGTGGGGGGCTGGGCAGCCACCGTGAGGCATCTGTGACCGTGGCCATGCTTCCAGT
The DNA here is from genome assembly GCF_023721935.1 of Panthera uncia. Taxonomy (NCBI): domain Eukaryota; kingdom Metazoa; phylum Chordata; class Mammalia; order Carnivora; family Felidae; genus Panthera; species Panthera uncia. Next base: position 95,224,209 of record NW_026057585.1, read on the forward strand.
TAACTGTCTGATGGCAGATAAATCCCCTGATGCTCCTGGGTCCCAGTGTCCCCTCTGTCAAATACAGGTGATGGCATCTGCCCTTTGACCTCGAGTGACATCATATGAAGAAGCTCAAAGTGCAATTTCCTTCACCACCACACATAGGAGCTATTTTTTTTTCTCTTTATGCAAATCATAGAAATGCTGATGCACAGACCAGATATGCACACAGCCTTACAAATCCCACTGGGTTTCGGCATGGCTGGTCAAATCCCAAGTGTCTGGTGACCCACGCAGGTGGGCACTGTGTTTTTACGGCACATCCTCCTGGTGGCTCTCAGCCTGGCCTGTCCGATTCAGAGGCTGCTGATCAAAGAACCCCTGGTGCCCCATGACCCCCATCCTCTGGGCTGGTCGTGGCATAAATGCCAAGGGCAAGGGTCAGGACCTTGAGGGAGCATCAGACCCCTCGGGATTAAAGGGAAGAAGATCCTTAGAGGTGAACCCAAACCAAAGAGGCAGGAATTAGGGTCCCGGTCCTGGCTGCATGTGTAGCTGTCAGTGGGACCCTAGATCGCCTCAGAGGCCCCTCGGGGTAGCAGGTGGGAGTCACTGGAGAAGGTGGGGCGGGAGCAGAACCAGAGAACACGTGCATGAAAGATAATCTAGAGCACCCGCTGGAACTCCCCAAACAAGCTGGTGGCTGTGCTCCTCCTACTGACTTCCAGTCTTTGGCCCCCCGGGCTAGATGGCAGTGAGGCCTCCTTCCTGCTCTGATTCTGGCTGATTCTGTTCTCTCCTGAGTCAGCCTCCTCCAGGTCACAGGATGAGGGGTCCAAAGGGACCCCAGCTCCTAGCAAGAATCTCTGGGGTGGGTTCCCTTGCCACAGGTCCTACCCGCCAGCAGCTGTCTTTTAAATAAGGAGGTACAAGAGTGTTTTCCCCTCTTCTCCCTCTCGATATCAAGAAAAGACCCCCCAAAGTTAGGGGCGCTTGGGTGCTGTGGTCGGTTAAGTGTCTGACTCTTGATTTCGGCTCAGGTCATGATCTCACGGTTTATGAGTTCGAACCCCATGTCGGGCTCTGCACTGACAGTGCAAAGCGTGCTTGGGATTCTCTGTCTCTGGCTCTCTCTCTCTCTCTGCTCCCCCCCCACACTTGTGCTCTCTCTCCCAAAAATAAACAAATAAAAATTTTAAAAAAGACCCCCCCCCAAAAGTTATCAGGATAGCCTTGCTTTTTCACAAGATGCCAATGAGACAATATCTGTTTTTAAACACAACCACCACAAATGATTGTCTGCATCAGAAATGAAAGTTGCCCACGGTCACGCTGAGGGGCTGGGAGCTTAGAGCCGAGGTCAGGACATCCTGCCCCCAATGCCACCCCCTTGACTTGGGCAGGTCGCTAACTCTTCTGGGCTTTGGTTTCTTCGTCTGTCCTCCCACCCTCCCCCCCCGGGTCATCAGGGAAATACTGACATGAAAAAGCTTTAGAAGAAAATTGGGGAGCATTTGCGAAAGAGAAGGGCCATTGTCAACCCAGTAAAATGACAAGACAATGGTTTCTAGGTCTTCAGCCCCCTAGACAGAACCACAGAACAGCGACCAGCAGCCAACGCTCTGTACCCCCTTGATGGGACGTAGGAGAGAGGGCGGACGTTCCAGGTCACAGAAACTGCTGGATGATGGAAAAGCCTCAGCTCTAATGTTCGTTGGTGGGGACGGGAGCAGAGGGAGGGGGTGGTGTGGAGAGAAAGGACTGCCCAGTCAGTGCAGGGGCGGGGAGGCTGGGGAAGCTTGTGGAGAGACCCCGGGGAAGCCGGGAGAAAGAACCGGGTCCCACGGGAAAATGAGTGGAAAAGGGAGGCAGCCAAGTGCCACTGGTGTTTTTTCTCTGGGTGAAAGAGTTGTTTTATTTTATTTTAAGAAATAATCAATAGACTTTTTTAGAGCAGTTACAGGTTTATGGAAAATAAAGCAGATGATACAGAGAGTTCCCATAAACCCCCTCCTGCTCAGTTCCCTATTACTGACACCTTGCATTATTCTGGTCCGTTTGTCACAATAGAGGAACTGATGATACTATTACATTATTATTAACTAAAGTCCACAGCTTACACCAGGTTCACTCTTTGTGACGTACATCCTATGGGTTTGGACAAATGGATAATGTCATATACCCGCCATCGTGGTATCACACAGGGAATTTCACTGTCCTAAAAACGTCCTGTGCTGCATGGATTTATTCCTCTCCCCTCCCTCCGGAACCCCTGTCTGGGAAACACTAATTTTTTTTTTTTTTTTTTTTTTTACTGTCTCTATCATCTGGCCTTTTCCAGAATGTCATAGAGTTTTTAATTTATTCGTTTTCCTCTGTGTGCTTTTCCATGTTGGTGCAGTGGGGAAGTATTATGTTCCCCCTCCCCCACCTTACCTTTATTTTTAATACAGCACGTGACAGGTGCACACACCTGCGTTAGCCGCAGCTCTCCTGCCTCGCCAGGTTATCCCTTTATCCTTTCAGGTAAGGCCGCCCCGTCCCCCTGGCAGAGCCCTGGCTACCTCACTGCCCCTTGCTGACTTCCGGAGGCCAGTCCACACCTTTGTAAACAGCCCCTCGGTTAGATTCCCGTCCAATAACCCAATGTGGGTGGGCCATACTCGCCTGCTGGGACCCTGACTTGAGGAGCTCTTGCAGATTCTTCCGCAAGGAATGGAAAGAGAAAGAGAATGCTGTGGGCTAAATTATGTTTCCCCAAAATCAGGTGTGCAAGTCCTGACCCTCAGTAACTCAGACTATGACTTTATTTGGAGATAGGGTCGGAAGCAGGCTCCAAGCTGTCGGTACAGAGCCTGACGAGGGGCTCGAAGTCACACACCATGAGATCATGACCTGAGCCGAAGTCGGACGCTTAACCCACGGAGCCACCCAGGTGCCCCGAGATAGGGTTGTTTTAAATGTAGCTGGGATTTGTTTTAATCAGGCCCGGTAAGACTTGCAGACACAGAAATGACCGTCACGAAGGAGGACGCTTAGCACTCACAGATCTCTACAAAGAGGAAGTGTGGATGCCATGCAGGACTGCCCTGGGAGGCACCAGGGATGGTCAAGGAGCAGAGGGGGTAACGGGAAGGTGCAGGCAAGAATCTTTAGTGTGTTTTTTGCAGGAGGAAGGGGCAGGGTAGACGGGCTGGCAGGTTTGGGGTTGGCTTGTTTGAAGAATTGGGGCAGGCTGGGCGCTTTAGGGGTGGTCCCCAGTCATCGGGTCCCTGGCCCTGGCGTCATCCAGGGCCCAGGACGGAGTTCCAGACCACAAGAGTCTGACAGGAAAAGGTGGGTGGGGGTGTGGACCAGTCAGTTTGCATACCAAAGGTGTGCTGTTGAGCTGGTTGTTGATTTTCTGTCTCTAGGAGTTGGCGAACCCTGGGAGGGGCCGTCGCTCCCCAGGCAGCAAGGCCCTAAGATGTCAGAAACGTGATTAATACAAGGGTCATTGCAGATGTGTCTAGTCAGGATAAGGTCAGTAGGGTGGGCCCTAAAGGCTGAACACGAATGATGCCCTCATGAAAAGGGGAAATTTGGACACAGGCTGGAAGGGAGAAGGCATGTAATGATGAAGGCAGAGGTCAAGGTCCACAGGCCAAGGATTACCAGCAAACCCCCAGGGGCTGGGGTTGAATAGCCTCCAAAATGGTGTCCAGCCGTCAGATTTTAGGACGATTTTATGACGTCGAAGCAAATTGCCTCACTCTGTTTGCATGTTGGGGACATAAGCCCTCAAGGTGCAAATCGGCCTCTTGTTTATTTCACTGGGGGTTGTCCCTGCCCCCTGCCCTGAGCAGGCTGCCCCCCGTGGCCTATTTTGTGTCTTACCGTGTCCCCGGCACTGAGCCAAGCACCCTATGGTAGCTTCACCCGGTGAAAAGACAAAGTGAGCCACAAATGAGCAGGTGAAGTTAATTTTAATATTTTATTTAATCCAGCATATCCGGAATGTTATTTTTTTTCAACTTGGAATCAGTAGAAAAGTCATGCATGAGATATTTTCCCGTTGTTTGTTTCACACTAAGGCTTCAAAATCTGGGGTGTATGTCACACCTACAGCACATCTCCTGCAGACTGGCCGTGTATCAACTTCTCGACATGTGGCCAGTGGCTATGGCAGTGGGTGGCATAGCTCCGAGTCTGTTAGTGTCTTCCAGGGAGAATGTTTCCAGCCGGCATCACCCCGTTTTACAGATGAGAAAGCCAAGGCACAGGCAGGTTAGTGTAACTTGGCCCAGGACACCAGCCAGAGTGGAGGTATGGCTCCAGGATCCTTGTCAGCGGTCACTGTACAGCTTCTCAAATCTCATGTCAGAAACCAGGGTACCTTCTCTACGAGCCCATCCTCTCGGGTCCAGAGCCTCTGTTTTGAGCTCAGAACCCCACTTAGTCAGTGAGCTTTCCAGATTCAGAACCTGGCCTGAATCCAAAGAGGACCTGAATGTCTTAGCAGAAACCAGAGCAGACCAAACATCTGTGAAAACAAATTCAGCGCCAAGTGAAGGACATGGCAGTGACTTTGCTCTCTTGGAGGGAACATTCTAGAAAACTCAACAAGCTTAGATTATAGAGTTTTCTGGTGTATCTTTCTTCACTTTCGGTTAGGAAAACATGGCTCAGAGAGAACAAGTGATGTGCCCAAAGCCACACAGCAAACTGGTGAATAGCAGACAAAGGTCAAGGCCCCCCAATTCCGGGCTGGTGCTCTTGTCTCATACCGCTCATCACTCACCAGATGGGGATGTGGCACCATGACTGAGAACTCAGGCTTTGCATCGAGAGCCCCCACCATTTGAACCCCGCTCCTGTATTTACTAGCTGGGTGAGCCTGGGCAGATCACTTCACCTCTCTCGGCTTCCGTTTTCTCATGTATAAAATATGGGCAATAATAATATTCATGACTCTCTCATGAGGGTCAAAGAGAGAACCCTTGTAATGGGCTTAGCACAGTGCCTGATACACTGAAAGCCCATTATAAACACCAGCTGTTATCACTATCAGCTGTAAATCAACACCCGTGTCGCCTCCCCAGGGACCCAGTTCCGGAGGCTCACGCCGAACCACCAATACGCGGTGTCGCTGCAGGTGCTCAGGACTCAGCATCGGCTCCCAGGCAGGGCTCTGCCACTGACTCACTGTATGATCTTGGGGGCTGTGTTGGTTTTGTGTTCATTTCCTGTAACAGACTACCACAAAATCAGTGTCTTAGGATACCACAGATCTATAATCTTACAGTTCTGTAGGTCTAAAGTCCAAAACAGGTCTCATGGGGGCACCTGAGGGGCTCTGTCGGTTAAGTGTCGGGCTCTTGGTTTTGGCTCAAGTCATGATCCCACGGTTTGGGAGTTCAAGCCCCATGTTGGGCTCTGTGCTGACAGTGTGGAGCCTGCTTGGGATTCTCTGTCTCCCTCTCTCTCTGCCCTTCTCCAGCTTCCTCTCTCCCTCCCTCCCTCTATCCCTCTCAAAATCAGTAAATAAACATTAAAAAAAAAACACATCAGGTCTTACAGCCTGAGATGGCTGTGCTTCTTTGGCCTTTCCCAGCTTTAACAGGCTGCCCCACACTCTTAGCTCATGGGCCACATCACTGTGACCTCTGTCACATCTCCTCCCTGAGGTCGGCCCTCCCGCCTCCGTCTTACAAGGAATCTGGTGACGACACTGGGCCCGCCTGGATGATCAGGATTTTCTCCCCATCTCAAGACCTTAATCATACATCTTCAAAGTCCCTTTTGCGTATGAGGTAACATAGTCACAGACTCCGGGGATTAGGGCACGGGCATTTTGGGAGCATTCTTCTGTCTACCGCAGGGAATTAACTGTGCCTCTCTGAGTCTGTTTCCCCACCTGTGAAAGCAGAGGGTCAGTAAAGGTGAGGGCCTCTCTGCCTGCACAGGTTGTTTCTAATGACAACCCCCCCCAACCCCAGCCCCTGCCGACCCCTGACCCCGCAGTCACTTCCAAACACGGCACAGCTCTGGCCCCAGTGACACCAGTTGTCACAGTGCTGGGATCTACTGAAAACTGCAAGGGGAGGTGTCTGTTTCGGGGACCCCAGGTCTACCCTTGGCCACCTAGCTGCTGGCAGATTCATAAATATAACAAAAAAATCCAATCTGATTCCTGACTTCCCAAGAAAACCAGAATTGCTGTGTTGGTTTCAGACAGTTGAGGCGTCAACGCCAGCAGGTCGCGGGCAGCTGTCCTGGGGTGACCGTCGTAAGCAGCCACCAGGGAGCTCCAGAGAGAGGCAGGTCTTACATGCTGAGAGCGAAGGATGGATGGGGCCTAGACAGAGAGGGAAGGTGGCACCGGTGAGCGGAGATGGGGAGACACGAAGGCGAGTTTTGCAACTGGGATGAAATTGTCTGCCCGATAGCGGCCCAGGGAAGTTCCAGAAATGACCACTGTGTGCGTGAGCCCACACGGTCCTGAGGACACCATGGTGTGACGGAGAGAGAACGGGCTTTGGTGACGGCCAGGCCTGCCTTTAAGTCCAGGCCCTCACAGACAAGTTGTGTGACTTTGGGAAAGCCACACAGCTTCTCTGAGCCCTGGTCTCTGCATCTAAAACATACCTCACATTTGTGCATTCAAGTCCATGGCGGTATTATTCACAACAGCCAAAAAGTAGAAACAACCCAAGTGTCCATCGATAGATGAATAGACAAGCAAAATGTGGTTTGTCCTTACAATGGGATATCAATCAGCCTTAAAAGAAGGACATTCTGACACCTGTTGTGACAGGGATGAACCCTGGGGACACTACACCAAGTGAAACAAGCCAGTCACAAAGGACAAAATCACTCTAACTTCCACTTATGTGAGGCACCGTACAGGAATTAAATTCATAGAGACAGAAACTGAATGGAGGGTGCTAGGGACTAGGGTCAGGGGAATGGGGAATTAGTGTTTAATGGGGACAAGGTTTCAGTTTTGCAGGCTGAAATGAGTTCTGGTGATAGAAGGTGGTGATACCTCCAGATATCACCAAATGCTTGCTGAGGGGCAAAATCACCCGCCGTTGTGAGAAGCACTGGTCCAAAGGGCTGTTGAGGAAGAGAATTAAGTGAGTTGATAATGGTGAACCCATCATAGTTCCTGGCAAACAGTAGGAGTTGCAATAAATATGACTTCCCTATCGAATGTCATCTCAACAGTGTAATTGGAAGGGGCCCACTTTCCACGCACACCCCACATTACCCCCAACACACTCAACACATCACTGTACCCACCTGGCCAATGGGCCCACTGTTAGAGATTTCCTTGGGGCAATGAGAACTCCAAAGGACAGGTCCAGGGAGGGAGCCACAGTGGGTGTCCCTGAGTACTCCATGGCAACGTGGAACATTGATCATTATAAGTACGGGAGGTACCAGACTCAGGGGGCCAGTCTTAGACTTCCCCACACAGAGGAGCCTGCCAGAATGTTCTCTTTAACTAGATCATCGATAATAACTAGACTAATAGATAATAACTAGACTAAACTAAACACTAGCAAATAGTGTTTGCTACTGAGGTGGCAGTGATGAGAGTGGTAGAAATGGTGGAGGTGGTTTCATGGTGGACACGGGACAGGCGGGGACATCACCATGGTGGCCGGGACAGGTGGTGGGCATCAGGGTAGAGATGGTGGCCATGGGACGGGTGGTGGACATCATCATGGTGGCTGGGACAGGCGGTGACATCATCATGGTGGCCGGGACAGGTGGTGGACATCATCATGGTGGCCGGGACAGGTGGTGGGCATCATCATGGTGGCC
>NW_026057585.1:95232012-95333787 GCF_023721935.1 Panthera uncia
CATCATCATGGTGGCCGGGACAGGTGGTGGGCATCATCATGGTGGCCGGGACAGGTGGGAGACATCATGTGGGATGGTGGCCATGGGACAGGTGGTAGAAGTAGTAATGGTGATAGTCGAGATGATGAGTGATGGTGGTGCAGGTGGTGGCAGTGGAAGTGAGTGCCTGCCTCCCCAGAGAATAAGATTTTCAGCCCTCGGTGATCATCTCTGCTCATTTCTTACCAGGAGGAGGACAGGCTGGGAAAACTGCACTGTGCGTCTGTCGATCTTCTGTGCATGTGCAGTGACTGACGTGGGTGTCCTGAGGTCCAGGGCTGCCAGTCAGGCTGGAGTCACAACCCTGGCACAGGATCGACTGCACTCTGCTGCCCATTCTACAGAACATGCTCTGTGGGGCCAGGACCGAGCAGGAGCCCTTGACCCGACGCTGCCGGTGCATCTTCCCCTGGTAGAAATGAGCTGATTGCTTAATCAGACAGAGTGTCTGCGGCTGAGACAGGGAGGACAGTTGGGAATTTCCCCTGATGCAGCAGCCCATATTTAATGAAAGTTACGGTGGGGAACAAAGGCCAGCACTACGGGAAATTAGAGCTGCCGTTCCCAGGGCCCCGCTCCCTTGCAGTCCATGCAGGGAGGCCTCGCTGAGAAGTCTTCCTCTGCGACACCAAGAGCCTACAGCAAGGGCCATGGTACCCACAACTTCGGGTGCTCATAGTAAACTAAGAGCCGGGTGCTTGGAAAGAGCACAAAACTAGGAGTTAGAGAACCTGGGCTCCATCCAGCTTCCATGTGACCTTAGGGTGTCTAACTTCATTGGACCTCTCATCTGTAAAATAAAGGGGAGACGTGGGGTGGGGGTAGACTCACAGATGCGTTTGGATCTAACCTTCTATGCTGCTGTGAAATCAGGAAGCCCTGGCTAGAAGTCTGGCTGAGCATGTGAAAGAACACAAGGGTGATTCTGTCTCCTGATCCTTTGGGTTTGGAGTTCCGGGAGGCTGGCAAGCAGGGCCTGGCAGGGTTTCACCAGCCCAAACTGAGCTCTCTTACTCCGGAGAGCAGGAGAGGAGAGTGATAGGAGGGTGAGCGCTGGCCAAGGGCAGTGGGACGGATGCCCAGGGGTTGGTCCTTCCTCCCGGGGGGGTGGGAGCGGAGGCCCCTTCCCTGGGAGTTGGAGCTCTGGCAGTGGGCTGGGTGGAGACAGTCAGCTGCACTCTCTCCCCAACCCTCCTTGGTGCCAGGGCCTTCTCACCCCTTGATAAGCCTTGTGAAGTTTTTAGTACAGGTCCTGGGCAGGCAGTTCACAAAAGAGCCACTCCAAATGGTGAGTGAGCACAGGAGACAACATTTAGCTCTTCTAGTAATCAGAGGAATGTAAATTAAATCAATAATTGTGCTCTGTTATGGCTTATGAGATTGGCCAAGACGAAAAAGTGACAAAATCCCATCACTGGCACAAGTTCAGCGGACGGTCTTCAACCTGTGGGAATGTTATCGCGGGGAGATAATTAAGAATGTGTGCATCGATGCCCATAGCAGATTGCCTCTAGGAAGAAGTCACTCTGGAAGAGTGTTCTAGGATTGTGTAAGTAAATTATGACTCGTCTACATAATACAGTGCCCGCAACCGTTACTTATGATGTTTGGTAATTATACTGGTCGAATGGAAAGAGGTTCCCAGTATGTTTATCCAACAGAGTGGCTGAGTAGATCCCTACTTGGACGATTTATGTACACATACGCACAGAAAAAATCTAGAAAGGTATAAGCCAGTGTGTTAAACATGTATTTATGGGTCCTTTTATCTTGCTTCTTTTTGTTTATTTCTCTTCTCTCAGTGTATACACGGGCTTTGCGTAAGTGGAGTTGGGAAAACAAAAAAATATTTTTGATGACAAAAAGTGCTTCGGACAGCCTATCGCTGATCTGGATTAGGCAGTTCCCGGGAGGCCGGATCAGGGGAAGGGCCCCAAGAGATCCTCTGGCCGCTGGCCTGTTTGTTGGCAAGGGGCAAGAGATTAATCTCAATCTACCATCCGCTGTGTCACCATCTATTTTTGGAGAGTGGCAGCTCTTCACCCTCTCCAGCTCCGGTGTCAGCTGCTGGGAGAAGTCATCAGTCAAGGGGACAGAGCGGCAGCGGGCGGGGCGCTGGCCACCCTGCACGAGGAAGGAGGCATGTCCCTTTGGAGTGCGCCCCGTGGAGAAGGAAGAAATGTTTCTGAAGGGAAGGAGTGGTGGGGTCCTTCTGGCCTCGGCCGGAATGAGCTGGACCCCAGTTTGTTTCGGCGGATGGTGGATGTGGATGGGAGGGAACCCCCTAGCAAGACAGAGGTAGGAGCTCAACCTCCCATCAGCGGGGCCCTTCCGCTGTGTCGTCTCCCCAGGAGGGGGCGGAGATGCACCGAAACATCTCCACCCCCTCAGGACCCAGCGGCCACGGAGCACATGCTTTTGTAGGACAGCTGCGGAGAGCCAGCTGATTTACAGCCGGGGAAACAGAGGCTGACAGCATGGGCATTGAGCTCACCCTTGAACTCCGTTTTCGTGCAGTCCACTTGTGGGGCCTCTTGAGTGTAAGCAGCAGAAGCCAACCTCTGGCTGACATAAGCGAGGAAGGGACTCACTGCAGGGATGTTGGGGAGTTCACACAATGGAAGGGAAGCCCGGGAAGCAAGCTCAGAAAAGAGTGCATTTTAAGAAGCCCCCAGGGGGGTGAGAGGTGATTGCCCAGAATGAAACCTGGGAGCCAGGTTTCCTCCAAATAAGGAGACACGGAGGAGGAGAAGCCAAAGGGCAGGAGAGGACTGTCCCCCATATAAGACACCTGGAGTGTGTTGCATTGTGTCCCCCCAAAGATATGTCCAAGTCCTAAAGCCTGGAACCTGTGAATGGGACCTTATTTGATAAAAGAGTCTTGGCCAATGTAGTTAAGGATCTCAAGACGAGATCATCCTGGATTTAGGATGGGCCCTAAAATCCAATGACAGGTGTTTCTTTTTTTATTTTTTTAAGGTTTATTCATTTTTTTTGAGAGTGAGCAAGAGAGAGAGAACATGTGTGCGGGAGCAGGGGAGGGGCAGAGAGAGAGGGAGACACAGAATCCGAAGCAGGGTCCAGGCTCCGAGCCGTCAGCACAGAGCCCCACGCGGGGCTCGAACTCATGAACTATGATTGTGACCTGAGCCGAAGTCAGATGCTTAACCGACTGAGCCAGGCACCCCCCGCCAGGTGTGTTTTTATGAGAGGGAGGTTTGACAGACAGAGGCAGAAGGTGGAGCGATGCCATCGTAAAGCAGGGAAGTTCTGGAGCCAGCAGAACCAGAGAAGGCCAGGACCTCTCCTCCCCTTGTGCCTTCAGAGGGAGCCTGGCCTTGTGGCTTCATTTACAGACTCTGGCCTCCAGAGCTGTGAGGGAGTAAACTTGTTTGAAGACACCCAGTCTGGGGGCACCTGCACGGCTCAGTCAGTTAAGTGTCCAACTCTTGGTTTCAGCTCAGGTCATGATCTCCCGGTTCATGAGTTCAAGCCCCACAGCGGGCTCTGTGCTGACGGCTCAGAGCCTGCTTGGGATTCTGTCTCTCTGCCCCTCCTCTCCATGCTTTCTTTCTCAGAATGAATGGATAAACTTAAAAAAAAAAAAAAAAGGCCACCCAGTCTGTGGTAAGTCGTCAGGGCAGCCCTAGGAGACAAATACAGCACCCAGATCCTTGAGCATGACCTTGTATGTTCTTTCCACTGAGACCCCTGGGCTGGGGCCGCCTCTGGAGGTGGCATGGATTCCAAATTGGGTTTGCACTTTTACCGAGCAGCCTTGGCATAATTATATGACCCACTGGGGCTTAGTATCCCCTGCAAGAACTTTGTGGGAGCATTTTGAAGGCAACGGGGGGAGGGTCACAGCTGACCGCACAGACCCTGGAGTCAGACTGCCTGATGCCAAATCCTGGCTCTACCGTTTCTTAGCTGCATGACCTTAAGCAGGTAACACAACTGTTCTGTCTCCTTACCTGCGAACCAGTCGTCACAGTGCTGCCCCAGAGTTTGTTTTGTGGATTAAAGCAGCGTAGACAGTGCAGAGTGCTTAGAAGAGCACCAGGCGTTGGGGTTCCTCCAGGGGGTTAGCTGATCTGCCCCCACTATTTGTGGGGGCTCTTTGTTCCCACGCCATCCATGCCCAAAGAGTGCTGAGAATTTCCAGCCTTCCAGAGGGAGAAGCGTGGGAGAAACACAGCTTCTCTTTCATCGTAGGGAACGGAGAATTATCTGCTGCTGAATTTGGGGAGAAGGACTTTTGTCCTGCAGGGGAAGGGTCTGTGCTTGTCCAGCACAATCGGACATCAGGTGGGACGGTCTGTCTGTCACAGGAGATGGCTTAGGAAACTCTTCGTGGCTGTACAGCTAAGCCACATTCTCCAATCCTATCTCTATTCATATATTCATTCAAAAATATGTTTTGAGAGTTCTAGTTACTGGGAATCCAGGAGGGAACAAAACCAAAGCCTGACCTCACAGAGCTCACATTGGAGTGGGGAGGGGCAGGGAAGCAGAAAATAAACAAGTATATACATACGTCATAGTTCATGCGGTGCTGAGTGCTATAGAGAAAACTAAAGCCACGTTGGGGGGCGGCTGGAGAATGATCATGGTGGGAGTGGAGTAGGGGGAGCGTCTCTGATAAAGCGCCATCTGAGCACTTCACAAAGAAAGTGAAGGAGTGGGCCAGACGCAGGGAGCAGGTGCAAAGGCCCTGAGGTCACCTGTGCTTGGGGTGTTTGAGGGATGGCAGGCAAGGTGCACTGAGGAGTTTGGGGGCGTGGCAGTAAGGATCGTGGCTTTCACTTTGAGACAGATGAAGAGGCTTGGGAGGGAAATGCGTCGAGCAGAAGAATGATGGGATGAGCGCTTTTCTGCAAAAGACACTTCGGGGCTGCTGAAGGGAGGACTGGGGCAGCCTGTAGAGCAAAAACATCAGGGCAGCTCCGAGGCCCCTGCAGTAACGAGACCGATTGTCTGGTCTCCTTCCTCGGGATCCCACGTCATCCACGCAGTTCTAGACTCAGGGGGGGGAAGGGTGTTATCCGCTGAGCCCATCAGCTGTCACGGGTGTTCTTGCAGAGGTAGTATCTGTTACACGGCTAACTACCTGTAATGAGTAGGAAGAGTTCACATCTGGGATGCATGTCATTGAAGAAGGTCGAGGAGTCATAAAAATTGGTAGCTCCCAACAGTTTTGCCACTAAGAACCTGATGGGTTAATGTTTCCAGAGCCCAGCTGTGAGAGATTTTGTCCACCAAACAAACCCCATATTTGACGGATAGCTCTGTGGCCTTGTCACTAACAAGTGAGTGGCTCCTGATTGGCTTTCTTGAGAGACCGATCCTCCCTTACCGACCCGCAGCCCACCTTTCGGGACCCTGGCCAGGCATCACATGCTAGGATCCTTCCCACCTAGACATTTCTGACCTGTTGTGGATTTTCTTGGTTTTTGTGACGTTCGTATATTGTGTGCCAGCTCGAAGCTGGGAGCTGTGGGTGCAGACGTGGTAAGCACAGCCCCCCTACCCCGTGGAGGAGACATGGGGGCGGGCAGGGAGGAGAGGGGAAGGGGGAACACAGGTAGCATTCACGGCAGGCTTCCCACAGGAGACGTTTCCTGCACTGAGTTTTGAACAGGAACTGGCAAACCTCCTCTGAAAGGGCCAGATGGTAAATATTTTAGGCCTCGCGAGACATACAGTCTCTTGTAAGTCCTCAGATTTGCCATTGTAGTGCAAAGCCGCCCTGGATGATGTGTAAACCTGTGGGCCTGGCTGTTCTCCAATATGTCTTTGCTCGCAAACACGTATGGGAGGGGTGGAAGAAGGGGGTGTGGCCCTGGGCTGTGGTTTGCGGACCTCTGCTCTCGAAGAATAAGGAAGTGATCGCCCAGCACTTGTCCAGGAGAAATGGAGAGTGTGGAATATGGCCCTGGAGCGTGGTAGATGGTGCTTCCCAAAGGCGGCCCTGGAACCGTGGTCACATGTCCAGGCACGCACGGACCCTTTGCAAAATGAGAACAATGAGGGCGTTGCGGTGAGTTGTTCTTAAGGCTCAACGTATTTACTGCTGTTCCCTTTTACCCCGCCCTTCCTAACTTTAATGGTGTACAAAGGTTTCTCTTATAAAATGATGATGTTGGGGCGCCTGGGTGGCTCGGTCAGTTAAGCGTCCGACTTCAGCTCGGGTCATGATCTCGCGGTCCATGAGTTCGAGCCCTGCATCGGGCTCTGCGCTGACAGTTCGGAGCCTGGTGCCTGCTTCGGATTCTGTGTCTTCCTCTCTCTGCCCCTCCCCTGCTCGTAGTCTGTCTCTCTCTCTGTCAAAAATAAATAAACATTAAAAATAAAAAATAAAATAAAATGATGACAACGACGATGTTGTTGATGATGATAGTGTGTTTTTCATGTCCTCACAGGTCAGAATTATAAGCTGCTGTCCTATGTCAATCTCTCCGTTTCTTCTTCTTATTATTTTTTTTTTACCAGCATATAAGATCCAAAAGCCTGAGGACCACAGCTCTAGACCATAGGCTCTCGAGAGATCTTTATCACGGGCACACGGTCTTTGCCTCAACCTCTGGTCATGCCTTTCACTCCAGGGCCGCCTCTGGGACATGGGACATGGGACAGAAGCCCACTACCCCGGGGGCACTCAGATGCTTGCACGGGGACCAGCCGGGTGACACGAATGAGTGAAGAGGCTCACGGCATGTGTCCTGTCTCATTATGGCAGCCTGACAGTTGTGTCCATATGACTATGCCGCTTGGTCTCCTGATTTAAATTGTGGTGTTTTGTTTTTTTTTTTTAGATTCTTTTTTTTTAACATTTTTCTTTTTAACGTTTATTTATTTTTGAGACAGAGAGAGACAGAGCATGAACGGGGGAGGGGCAGAGAGGGAGACACAGAATCGGAAACAGGCTCCAGGCTCTGAGCCATCAGCCCAGAGCCCGACGCGGGGCTCGAACTCACGGACCGCGAGATCGTGACCTGAGCTGAAGTCGGACGCTTAACCGACGGAGCCACCCAGGTGCCCCTTTTTTTTAGATTCTTAAAAGACCACCACCATCGCATTGACAAGAAAAAAAAAATGCAGCCTGAGTGGGGCTCATGGTTGCCATTAAAAACATTTTTTTTATAATGTTTATTTATTTTTTGAGAGAGACAGAGCGTGAGCAGGAGAGGGGCAGAGAGAGAGGGAGACACAGAAGCCGAAGCAGGTTCCAGACTCTGGCTGTCAGCACGGAGCCCGACATGGGGCTCGAACTCACAAACCACAAGATCATGACCTGAACCGTCAGTCAGACGGTTAACTGACTGAGCCACCCAGGTGCCCTTCATAGGCCGCCATTTTTAATCTCTTAATCCAAATTCTCAATTCCTGGCAATGAGTCTGCGGTGACTCCACACACAGCCCGACATCCGCCAAGAGACAGTCCTTTGGGAAGATACCATATCTAGGGGGCTCCATCCTAGTCCTGAGGTGCATCTAACACCCACCCACACTTTCAGATTCCACCCGCGCCTCTTGTGTGCAAGGCCTTTCGCATTCTGCTCTAATAATCCCTCAAACTCAAAGGTATTCGCTCGTTCCGTAAATATTGATGAGAACACACGAGACCTTCCAGACACCCTGTCTCTTCATTCTGCAATTTGTGAAGCCCTGCAGATTCTCCAACTCTATATTATCTTCCTTTCCGGTGGCTTCATGTTTTTTAGTTCTGGTTCCTTTGTTGGATTATTAATGTCCTGGGGCCCGGGAACTCACTTTCTTCAGGACTGCAGACAACGTAGGCAGACGGAAAAAACACGGGCTTCGGAATAAAACCGAGTGTAGCTCGAATTCTGGCTCCATCACTTAATAGGAGAATTGCCAACGATTTCTGAGCCCCGTTTCCTCGCCTATGCCCTGGGCATATTCCCGCTCAACTCCCAGAGGGAAGTCAGCGATGAATGACGTGTGTTAAGGGGTATGCTCTGTATCACACAGTAGGTGCCCAACACCTAATACCCCCACACGGGCACACATGTCCTTCCGACTGAGGGCATGGGTGAGAGCTCAGGAAGGTGTAGGTGAATTATACTGAATGGGAGGTTATGCATATTTTCTCTTTTCAGAAATCGGCCCAGTGGGTCTCCCCTGGGCTCTCCCAGCCCTACCCTCCACTCAGTGTTGACTCCCTTGGGACTAGCCCTTTGCACTATGGCTGCTAATCCCTGATGAAATATCACATAGAGTCTCTTTAGGAGACTATGGCCTTCATTTAAAAAGAAGGAGCAACCCAATAAGTACCTGAAAGGATGCTCAATGTCACTAGTCGTTAGAAGAATGCAGAACAAAATCACACCCACAAAAAATGAGATAAGACTTTACACCCACTAGGATGGCCATTATTATTATTTTAATGTCACATAACAAGTGTGGGCAAGGACGTGGAGAAATGGGAACCTTCGTGCACCGCTGGTGGGAATGTAACATAGTGCCACCATTGTGGAACGCAGCATGGCGGTTCCCCGACGAGTTAAACGTAGAATCACCATGTGATCGAGCCATTCTACTTCTGAGTATATATCCCAAAGAACAGAGCAGAGACTCCCAACAGCTTTTTATATGCCGATGTTCACAGCAGAAGTATTTACAGTAGCCACAAGGTGGAAACAACCCAGTGTCCATCAACAGATGGATGGACAAACAAAGGTGGTGTGTCCTTGCAATGGAAGACCATTCCGCTTAAAAAATAAGGAAATTCTGATACGTGCTACCACATGGAGGGACCTTAAAAACCTTATGTTTGGTGAAAGAAGCCAGTCACACAAGGACAAATATTGTATGATTTCACATATATGAGTAGGCGAGTTCATAGACACAGTAGGATGAGGGAGACAGAGAGGGGGAAGGGGAGAGTTATTGTTTCTTGGACACGGAGTTTGGGGGATGAGAAAGTTCTGGAAACAGAGAGTAGTGATGATTGTACAGCATTGTGGGTATACGTAATGGCACTGAATTGTGTATTTATAAACAAAATGGTAAGCTTTGTGTCGTGTCGAGTTGGCCACAATGAAAAGTACAAAGAGGAAGAAGGAGGAGGAGAGAGGGAGGAGGAGGAGGAGGAGGAGAAGGTTGGAGCGAAGATGAAGGAGGAGAAGCCGCCACCCCCTCTGTAGACGGAGGATGATTCTGGGCGTGCGGATCGTCCGTTCTCCTCACCGCTAAACCCCGAGCCGTTTCCGCCTCTTGGCAGCTATTCCAAGCAAGTAGAGGACAGAAGACAATTTCGTTTTAATTTCCACCTCAGACTAATATGATGAGAAAAATGTCTTCTCTCTTGTTGCTGAGGAAAAGCACAGAGAGCACTGTGATGGGCCTAGATATTTGGGCAGACATTACTGGGTGTGCCCAGGAACGTGTTTTTGGATGAAACGAACATTTGAACCAGGAAAGTGGGTACAGCAGAGGGTCCTCCCCAAGGTGGGTGGGCCTCATCTAATCAGTTGATTAGAACAAAACCACTGGCCCTCCCCTCCTGTGAATAAGGGGGAGCTCCTCCTGCCTGATGGCCTCAAGCTGGGGCATCAGTTCTTTCTTTCTTGCCTTCTGACTTGAACTGAAACATCGTCTCTTCCTGAATGTTGAGCCAGTATTCAGACTAGAACTACACCCTCTGTTCTCCTGGGTCTCCAGCTTCCTGGTTGTGGATTTGGGAATTTGTCACCTTCCGTAATCATGGGGGCCAATTCCTTATAATAAATCCCTTTACACACACACACACACACACACACCCTATTAACTATCTCTGGAGAACCCTGACTAATGCAAGCACCCTCCCCAGATATCTGGAGTCAGGTGTGGGCACAATTTGAAACCTTGAAAATCTGAACAAAACTAACACTTTTTTTCAAGCACAAATGGTGGCCAGGCGCCATGTTAAGAGCTTTTCAGATATCCCTTTATTTCATGCTCATGACCATGAGCCGGGGGTCTGTTCTAAGACTCACTAGAGGCTGTCCCTCCACACCTGCATTTCAGAACCCATCTCCTGACAAGGGAGACTTCTCCAGTTTGTCTAGGTCAGGGCGTGGGAACAGGAGGGTTGCTGGAGAGTTCTAGAGAGTCTCTTTAAGAGACAACCTGCCCAGGGGCGCCTGGGTGGCTCAGCCAGTTAAGCGGCCGACTTCGGCTCAGGTCATGATCTCACGGTCCGTGAGTTCGAGCCCCGAGTCGGGCTCTGTGCTGACAGCTCAGAGCCTGGAGCCTGTTTCGGATTCTGTGTCTCCCTCTCTCTGACCCTCCCCCATTCATGCTCTGTCTCTCTCTCAAAAATAAATGCTAAAAAAAAAAAAATTTTTTTTTAAATTTTTAAAGAGACAACCTGCCCAAAGGGAACTTGTTCTGAGTTGCTGGGTGGGGCTGTGCAGCCCCAGGAGAGTGGGTGTGGCAGGGTAGTGGTCAGAGTGTGGATTTGAGCCAGACTGGCTGGGGTCACTCTCAGCTCTGTCGTTCCCTGGCTGTGTGGCCTTGGGCAAGTCACTTGATGTGTCTGTGCCTCAGTTTCATCATCTGTAAAATGGGGATAATTACAGTAGGTCGCTCATTGGGTTGGCATGAGGATTAACTAAGCTGACAGGTGTAAAACCCCAGTTACAGCATCTAGCATACACAAAGTGCTGTATCTGTGTTGGCTTTTATTTGCTGTTCTTAACTCGGACAGCTGAAGAGATGCGGGTCAGGAAAGGAGGGAGAACGTTCCAAATCAAGTAGGGACATCCCAGCGACTCCTTCCCTTCCCTCACGTGCCCATGCCCACCCGCCTTTCCACTCACCCTGTCCTGGTGACCCTCCTGTTAGACCTAAAGTCCTTGAGGCCTGAACTGTGTCTTTCTCTTCTTCCTTCTTTCCCTCCCACCTTCCCTCCTTTCCTTCCTTCCTCTTTTCCTTTCTTTCTTCTTCTTCTTCTTCTTCTTCTTCTTCTTCTTCTTCTTCTTCCTCTTCTTTTTGGTGTGTGCTTCACAGCCTGTAGCATAAAGCTTCACTTGTTTTGTTTCATGCCCTAATCAAAGAAAGCCATTTAATAACTAAGCTCAGCAATGAATAATAGCCCTGCCTTAGAAGGTAACTTACTTTTCCAGGCACTTCCACCTGAAGTTCTCAACCAGAGGGACTTTAGTCCCCCCACCCAGGGGACATGTGGCACTGTTGGCAGACATTTGTGATTGTCATACTGGGTGGGGTGCTACCAGCATCTAGTGGGTAGAGGGCAGGAATGCTCATAAACGTCCTGTACCGTGTGGGATAGCTCTCCTACAACAAGTATATATATATATATATATTTTTTTTAAATTTTTTAATGTTTATTTTTGAGAGAAAGAGACAGAGACAGAGTGTGAGCAGGGGAGGGGCAGAGAGAGAGGGAGACACAGAATCTGAAACAGGGCTCCAGGCTCTGAGCTGTCAGCATGGAGCCCATTGCGGGGCTCGAACTCACAAACCACAAGATCGTGACCTAGGCCGAAGTCCGATGCTTAACCGACGGAGCCACCCAGGTGCCCCCCAACAACAATGATCTGATGCAACATATCAATAGTGTCAAGGGTGAGAAGCTCTGGTCTAGAGTAAGATCCTGCAGGGGAGAAGAGGGGACGGGATCCCCCAAATCAGATTACCTTGACTCCTGAGTTCTGCAGCCTGCCTAGAACGCGTCTCCAGAACGCTCTCTCTGGCAGCAATGCCCTGCCCCCTCTCCTTGGCCTTGTCTGCCCAGCTAACGCTCTTTGTCTGACTTTTTTTATTCCTCTGCCTTTCCTGAGCTACGAAAATCCATGAAGACAGTGTATCTTACCGTGTTAGCTCCATCGATTGTGGTCCCAGAGTCCCTCACCCCTGGTGGGTTTGCATGTGACGTTTGGCAAACAAGCCTGTTTCTTCCAGCCGCAGAGAAATGTGAGATGACATTTTCTAAAAGGGTTACTTTGTAAAAATGCCAAGCTTAATCTCAAGGCACAACAAACAACGTAGAAATCGGAATTGACTCAAGGAGTCTTGGCAGGCCAAGGTTGGGTTTAAACAGCAGGTGCTGTGGGCTGGTGTTGTTCTGTTGTGGTTGTTTTCCAGTGAATACAGCTTATTGAAGACAGGGACTGCTGGAAAGTTTCTCTAGATAACAGTGACCCGTTGCGGGTTTGAAGATTACAAATATGGTAAAACCTCGATTTGCGAGCAGAATTCGTTCTGGAAACATGCTTGTAATCCAAAGCACTTGTATATCAAAACGAATTTCAGGAACCATTGGTTCAGTTGTGATCATGTGACATGATGATCATGTCCCATACGACTTGTATTGCAAGACATCGCTCGTTTATGAGGTTAAAATTTACTAGAAATGTTTGCTCGTCTTGCGGAACACTCGAACAAGTTACTCGCAATCCAGGGTTTTACTGTATTATCTTAGAGTTAGAAACTGTGTTTCATGGAGTCCATTCGCGTCTACCTTGTTTATGTTCATAACATCTTTGGCTCAGGGGAAGGGGTGTTTAGAAGAGGCAGGTTAGTGGATTTTTCCACTTTTCCATTGAAGAAAACAGTGTCTACAAGGGAACCCCAATATAACTCTGTCTTCAAGTTCTCCTATTCTGTTCAAATGCATTTAAAATGCTCATAAGAAGTAAACAAAACTTTGGCTTCTGCCAAAGCATAAGAGACTCTTAAAAACTGAGAACAAACTGAGGGTTGATGGGGGGTGGGAGGGAGGGGAGGGTGGGTGATGGGTATTGAGGAGGGCACCTTTTGGGATGAGCACTGGGTGTTGTATGGAAACCAATTTGACAATAAATTTCATATGTTGAAAAAAAAAACCAACTTTGGCTTCTTTCAGAAAAAGAAAGTCAAAAACTAGTCAAGCATACCTGGAGAAAGACACAGAGTTTTGTCCAGCTAATCCCTTGGGGATATAAGGTTGGCATTGAATCAGGGAGAGGAGGTGCTGTAAGGCTGGTTGCCAGGCAACGGTTCCCATGGGGAGGAGAGCATCAGCCCCAGTGGGTTCGCTGTACATTACAGAAAAGGTGGGCCAAGACCCAAGGAGGGAGGAAGCCTCTGTTTCTGAGCTGGGGAAGGAAAGATATGCAAATAAAGACCCAAAGGGTGGTCACTGGGTTGCCGTGCAATTAGCAAGCTGCTCTTTGCAGTACAGAAGCCAGCTAATTAGTGAGATGTGAAGAGATCATTCTGACTTTCAGATAATTCGGGATATGGGTTGAGGGCCACCTTTCTGAAACCTGGAGGCACTGAAAAAGAGAGGAGTTGAAGGTTTTCCTGAAAGTTGAAAGGAAGCCAAAGGTAAGTGTACTGCAGTGTCCTTACTGCAATGGTGTCCTCACATTTCCGGGAAGGTGTGTTGCTAAAAGCAAGCTGTGAAAACTCTTGATGCTTCAGTTTTTTTTCATCCATAGAACAGGCATAATGGTACCACCTACCTCATGAACTTGTTGCAAGAATTAAAAGTCAGTATGTACGTAGCAGTTAGAAGAGTGTTTGCACATAGTAAGTGCAGTATGAGTCCTAGTTTCTACTGCTTTATTTTTCTCCCCTCTTCCAGATTAGAAACAGATGATCTGATCTTTTTATGCATTTTAATATTAAGCATTTTCTTGGACCTGAAGTTTGTGAAATCATGGTAGTAACTCGACTTTGTATATAGTTCATATTATGTATCAGTCAGGATGTGTAGATTACACTTGGTAACAAACAGTCTTTGCTGGCTGACTACTCACACGAGTCTTTATCTTTTGTTCATGTCCAGTGAGAGTTTGTAGTAGTTTTCTAGGGCTGCCACAAGAGAATACCCCAGACTGGGTGACTTAAATAACAGAAATGTATTTTCTCACAGTTCTGGAGTCTGGAAGTCCCAGATCAAGGTGCTGGCATGGTCAGTTTCTGGTGAAGCCTCTCTTCCTGACTTGTAGATGGCCACCTTTTTGCAGACTTCTCACATGGCCTTACCTCCGTGCACATGCAGAGAGAGACAGTGAGTGAGATCTGTGAGAGAGTGAGATCTCTTCCTCTACTTTTTTTTTTATAAATTTTTTTTTAATGTTTATTGATTTTTGAGACAAAGCGAGACAGAGCATGAATGGGGGAGGGTCAGAGAGAGAGAGAGGGAGACACAGAATCTGAAACAGGCTCCAGGCTCTGAGCTGTCAGCACAGAGCCCAACGCGGAGCTTGAACTCACGAACCGCGAGATCATGACCCGAGCTGAAGTCAGACGCTTAACCAACTGAGCCACCCAGGCGCCCCAACTCTACTTTTTTTTTAATTTGTAAAAATTATTTATTTTAGAGAGACAGCACACATGCACAAGCATGGGAGTGGGGGCAAAGGGAGAAAGAGAGAATCTTAAGCAGGCTCCACACTCAGTGCAGAGCCTGATGTGGGGCTTGATTCCACAACCTTGAGATCATGACCTGAGCCGAAATCAAGAGTTGAACATTCAACTGACTGAGCCACCCAGGTGACCCATGTCTCTTCTTCTTCTCTCTTTTTTTTAAATTTTTAATGTTTATTTATTTTTGAGAGAGAGAAACAGAGCACAAGCAATGGAGGGGCAGAGAGAGAGGGAGACACAGAATCTGAAGCACAGAGCCCAATGTGGAGCTTGAACTCATGTACTGTGAGATCATGACCTGAGCTGAAGTCGGACACTTAACTGACTGAGCCACCCACGCGCCCCCTGTCTCTTCCTCTTCTTATGAGGACACCAGTCCTATGAGATTAGGGCCACGCCCTTCTGATCTCATTTAACCTGAATTATCTCCCATTATTATCTCTAATTACAGACACATTGAGGGTTAGGTCTTCAACATAGAAATTTCAGGGGGATACAATTCGGTCCAGGTTGGTGGTAGAGGTGGGGACTCTGTTCGTGATACTCATTTGGAGACCCTGGTGAGCTGGGGGCTTCATCTCCAGCTGTGCTCACCTCTCCCACCTCAGCTCATACTAAATGCCCCTTTGCTCACTCTTCTGCCCCTGGCTACGTGGTGTTCCCCAAACACCAAACCCTTTGCCAACTTCCTGTCTCCTCTGCCTAGACTGGTCTTTCATGACTGGTTCCATCTCATTCTTTAGATCTTCACTAAAATAGTACCCTGTGAACACCCATCTAAAGACGGTCCTCTGTCCCAGACGCTCATCCTTTCATGCTAGTGTGTCATGTTAACATTTATGTGTTTTTTTTTTTATCTACTCACCAACTGTCTAAGCCTAAGCTGCATTAGGTTTTTTCACTGCTGTATCCCCAGGGCCAAGTATATAGTAGATAATAAACATTTGTTGAATGCATGAATGAGTGTCTGTCTTCTAGAATTGATACTCTTTGAGTGTAGGGGCCTTTTTTTTGGGGGGGGGGCTTGTTTATCACCAACCCCTTGGCACAGGATAAAATGCTCAATAAATGTGGGTTGAATGAATAAACGAGTATCTGGAGACCCATCCTTATGGTGCTCAGATTATCATGCCTTGGGCAAGTTTTCCTTTGGGCTTACTGAGTCAACAGAGGGTGTAGAATTCACCCACCTGCAATCCTCATAGCTGTCTCCCTCTCTTCCCCTGATGGCATGATGAGGAGTCTTATTGTATGTGAAGTGCATAGAACAGCGTCTGGCCCATGGTAAGTTCTAGTTAGCATTTATGGTTATTGTGTTTTTTTTTAATTAATTTATTTGAGAGAGAGAGAGAAGGCATGCGAGTAAGGGAGATGGGCAGAGGGCACGCTCAGCACAGAGCCTGACGTGGGGCTTAATCTCTGGGATCATGACCTAAGCTGAAATCCAAAGTCGGACGCTTAACCGACTGATCCACCCAGGCGCCCCATTCATGGTTATTGTTTTAAAGCACTTTCTCACATGTACTCAGATGCCTTGTTTTTCTGGACTGGAGGATATGAAACTCCTTTTTAAATGAGCCAAACACTCTTCCAGTGAAATCTTAAGGGGACCCTCAATATATAACACAGAGGTTAACAAGGGCTCCTCTGGGCACAGCTGGAGTGGATGTCCCGGAAGCTCTCAAACTCCCCGGGGGAACTCACATCTTAAAGCACTCTTCAGGTGGTTATGAAAAACACGGAGGCTTCGCAGAAGCTTCAGTACCTGCTGTTTGAAGCCCTCCTTCACATATAGCCTATTTTCCCCACTCCTGTCGCAGGAAAACCCTTCTAGGGTAGTGCTGTGCTAACCCTGTTTGTGCCCTGAGGACAATGATGGAGAAGATTCTAGCAATGACGTTGCCCACTGGAGCGTATTGTATGGATGGGCACTGTCACCCCCCTTCCCCTCCCCCTGCACTGGCCCCTCCTCCACCCGCCACCCCCAAGGCCACATAGTACCCAGGTCTGGATGAAGGTCTACAGAGGCCCTGACCTTGAATCTCCCCTTCTATCACCATCTGAGTGGTTCAAAACCTAGAGTTCCACACCTTAAGAGCAGGGCAGGGGAGACCAAGGCATTCGGATTTTCTCATGGTGGTTACTCTGGGACTTTAAAAAACAAAAAAAAAAGCTTATACAATCAATCCCCTCCCCTCTTCCATTCTGGGGGAACCCTCCTGCTCTGCACTCAGTAAGCACTCGCCTTGCCAACTTCTAGGCAACCCTGTAGACCTCTCTCTCACCCCTCCCCCTGCCTCTTTCACAGGCCGTGAGGAAATCCAGTGCTCTCTGCCCCTGGGGAACAGAAGGATATTCCTGCACGAGCTGTCCGAGGCCAGCTTCAGCGAGTGTAGGTTCAGCCTGTCGCTCACGGACCTGTTCATCATCATCTTCTCGGGCGTGGCGGTGTCCATCGCTGCCATCATCTCCAGCTTCTTCCTGGCCACCGTGGTGCAGTGCTTCCAGAGATGTGCCCCCAACAAGGACACCGAAGACGAGGAGGACGA
Organism: Panthera uncia; assembly: GCF_023721935.1. Lineage (NCBI taxonomy): Eukaryota > Metazoa > Chordata > Mammalia > Carnivora > Felidae > Panthera > Panthera uncia. The sequence goes on from NW_026057585.1 coordinate 95,248,986, forward strand.
GGATGAGGACGACTGAGCCGCCCCCTCCCTTCCTGGATTGCCAGAGCCCAGGCGGGGCTCCCCTCCGAGCCTAGTGGGAAGAGGGGAAGCTGGAAGTGAGAAGCAGTCAACCCGCGGTGCCCAGAGCAGCACCTGCCCCTGGCCGTGCACCTGGCCGTGCACCTGGCCGTGCACCTGGCTGCGCACCTGGCCGCGCACCTGGCCGCGCACCTGGCCACACACCCCGGGTGCCCGCTGGGACCTCCCATCTCAGAGTTTAAGACCTTAGGGGTGGACGAGCCCAGGAAGGATTCTGGAGAGACCTGCCTCTTGGCTTGAGGTTCGAGAATGGGGTAGAGAGAGGCTTCCCCGCTGACCCTGAACCCCAAGCCGGGGGGAGCAGACGCTTGCAGCTCTGACCACCGAGCTGGCTTGTGCATCTGTTCTCTGGCCTGGCTTGGGACACTGAGCAGCAGCCTCTTCGTCCTGGGATGCAGCCGCTCAGACAGGAACTCACGTCCAGGGCCCTGTCCCTGGAGTGGACTTCTGCCGTACCGGGCTTCGGCAGCCTCTGGAGGTCCACAGGACAGACCCCCATTTGGCTAAAGTGGCACCGAGGGAAAAGCTAAGATCTGGCCAAAGGGCGTTTGTCGCTGTAATTTGGTGAGCAGGTGGGGAAGACTTTTCCTGACAGAGCTCACACCCTGTCCTCAGCCCGAGAGGAAGCAACTTGTAGAGGAAGGAGGGTCCGTCTTGTATACAGTCTCCTTGGCCTCTGTGCCCCATCACTCCTTCCCCTGAAACACAGCCACTTGTCTCCCTTCCCCGGCCCCTTCCCCAGTCCCCCCACCACTGGAATCCCTCCTCAGCCAGCTAATGCCTGGCTGGTCTCTGTGCTGGCACGGGTCCAGACTTTTCACCTCCAGAACTTGTGGTAAACTTTCCCCCGAGGCCAGGATTCCAAAAAGCAGGTTGTGCTGGACCAAGAAAATGCTAAAAAAACAAAAAACAAAAAACCCCCAGAGATTTGGCCTCTGAGAAACCTCCATCAGTGGCCTTAGGGTGTGTGTTACATTTCCTTGGAGCATAGTTTGTGACAGGCAGTGTTTCCTGGATGTGGAAGACGGCGCTGGGTTCAGAGATAATATGAAGCCACATCATGTGCCTGGCGGGTTAATGTAGGGCGACGGTGTCAGCAGCATTGGACTCTGCTGGGGACTGAGACTTTGAGGGAGCCTGAGAGAAGTCCTGGGTGTTTCTGGGAACCACCTCTCCACTGTTTCTCCTAATATATTCCTTATGTGCTCTTCCTCCATTACTCCCTCCCATCTCTGCCTCCACAAAGACCCATCGTCGCTTGCTAAGGGCCAGGCACTGGTCTGGGCAGCGTGGGTGTGCGCTGAATAAGAAGACGGGGCCCCTGCTCGCTTGGCCTCTTTGTTTTTAAGTTTATTTATTTATTTTGAGAGAGAGAGATGAGGAGGGGCAGAGAGAGAGGGAAAGAGAGAATCCCAAGTAGGCTCTGTGCTCTCAGGGCAGAGCCCGATTCAGGCTCGATCCTGCAAACTGCCAGATCACGACCTGAGCCAAAACCGAGAGTTGGATGCTCAACTGACTGAGCCACCCAGGCGCCCCTCTCTTGGCCTCTGTTCTTGCAGGGGAAACATAAAACAAGCAGGTAGACAGGACTGTAATGAAGGTGGTGATAGGCACCGTGAAAGAAAGAAGTGAGGTCCTGCAACAGAGTAATGGTAGAAGCTATACAAGAATGGGTAAATGGGTATATTAGCCAGGGCTCTCCAGAGAAACAGAACCCACAGGGGATATGTATTCTATATATCTATTACTGTTTGTCCATCCACTCATCCACCCATTCAGCCATCCATCCATCCATCCATCCATCTAGATTATAAGGAATTGACTCACATTATATGGAAGTTGCAAAGTCCCAGTATCTACTGCTGGCCAGCTGGAGACCCAAGGGAAAACAGTGGTGTAGTTCCAGTCTGAGTCCAGAGGCCTGAGAACTGACAGAGCCACTGGTCTCTGTTCTAGTCCAAGGTCAGGAGAGGACTCAGCTCAAGCAGTCAGGCAGACAGAGAAAGCTGGGGCTTGGGGCGGGGGTGGGGGGGGTGGGGGATAATTCTCCCTTCCTTCACCTTTTTGTTCTATTCAGACCCCCAATGGATTGGATGCTGCCCGCCCACACTGGGGATGACATTGTGCTTTACAGTGTCTACAGATACAATGCTATTCTCATCCAGAGACATCCTTAAGGTCATACCCTTAATAATGTTTCACCACATATCCAGGCACCCCGGACCCAGGCAAGTTGATGCATGAAACTAACCCTCACATCAGGGAAGGTCTCATTGGGTAGCTTCAAGCTGAATCCTGCCTCCTTCCCTCCCTCTCTCCTCTTCTTCTACTCTCTCTACTCCTCTTCCCTCTTCCCCCTGGAGGAGACTCGGGCCCCTGTCTGGCCCCCAGCATTGTTGGCCCCAGGGGAGACCACTAGCTCAGGAGCTGTCTTGTCACAGAGTCACTGGGCAGGCGGGCAGCATCTTTCACACGCTCTGTTGCACCCCAGTGCCAGAAGGAGCCACCTCTGTGGGCTCCCCCTCAGTTCAGGTACCACTTCCCTGGAGAAAACTGTATGAGCAGCCTGAAGGCGGTCATCATGAACGTTAGGTGCTGCGTGAATTCCAGGTTCCAGCCATCATGTGCACCTTCCTGTGAATGAAGGCTCACGGAGAAGGTGCTCAGCCAGGGGAGGGGACTCTACTGACACCGGGCTACCTGAGAACGGGGAAAAGACCATGGCAGAGGTGTGTGTCACGGGCTCGGAGGCTGAGAGTGTGAGGCACAAAACAGTCTAACGTCAGCACCTCCCCAGCCTGGCCGCGGACTCACTGAGTTTTGTGTGGGGTCAGAATTGCTGCCTGTTGTCGCAGGGTCCGGTCCCCACCCCCGGGAGCACCCTACCAGGGACACCGCTAAAGGCCCTGGATCCAACTGGGCCCCTGCCAAAGTTACAACTTGTTTCTCCCAGAATCCTGGGGAATTGGTGCCCCGGGCTGTGAAATTAGTACCATGGCCTTGGTCTGATGGGTTCCAGTGGGACTTAATGAGTCTTAATGAGACTTAATGAGTCTATTTCACCCCTCGTGGCCAACAGAGTCAGCTGTTTCCTTAGAAGGCACAAGCCCTGCATGGCACAGGGGCCCGTGGTTGTTTCCTGAATGAATGAGTCAGTGGGGGAGGGACAGCCAAGGGCTCGTTGGGCACAGATCAACCCCCACTTCTGCTGGCTGCACCCCAGAGTTTTGGAAGGAACATGACTCTGGGGAAGAAGGGCTTTAAAATATTACCAGCTGAAACCATCACTGCCCGGACATAAAGCCTGTGAAACGCTCAGGACGTTGGGGACAGGAGGGACATCCAAGCCCAAGAAAATATATACTGACCAGGAGCCCCGGCTCCACTGGGAAAATGCCTTTCAAGAAGTGACAGTGGCACAAGCCAGAGGCAGTGACTCAGTGATCTCTGGCTGGCTGTGGGGTCTCAGGTTATAACTAACAGCAACAAGGACAAGGCTAGATACCGACTGAGGGCCTCCTGCACCAGAAATACCCCCTGTCAGATCACCACCAGTGTCATTGTGTCTCAGATGTCACCTCCTCAGAGTAGCACAGTACCTCGTGCTACTTTCTGCACAGCACGTACCCATGATGTGACATTGTTCCACCTGTTTACGTGGTTATAGTCTACCTCTCTGGACTGGAACAGGAGCTCCCCAAGAGCCAGGATTCGGGCTGTCCGTGTCCCCAGAGCCGTGCCTGGCACACAGCGGTGGCACAACCAATATGCATGTTGATTAAAGACCAAACAAAAGAATTCCATGCACCATACCAGGAACACCACAAACATAAGCTCTTTTCAAACCTCTTTGTAACTCCGGGGGAGAGCTGCTACTATCCCAAGTTTATAGATGAGGGAAACTGAGGCTCAGAGAAGGTGAGTAGGTGACAGGACCTGGCAGAGCTAGACCAGATTCACATTTGGGCTTGGAGGCCTGTGCTCCTGGTTACGATCATAGTTCGTGTGCATTGAGGACACTCTATGCTAGATGCTGGACGAGACCCATTAGGCGACTCACAACCCCTGTAAGGCAGTGTATTCATCTGGGTTTCCCCAAGAAATAGAACCAATAGGATGCGTATAGACAAAGAGATTTATTCTAAGGAATTGGTCCGTGTGATGGTGGAGGCTCACAAGTGCAAAATCTATGGAGCAGGCTGGCAGGCTGGAGACCCAGGGAAGAGCCAATCTTGCAGTTCAAGTTTGGACACCGTCCCCTGTATAATCCCCTTTTAGTTCCACTTAATGGAACTGAGTCCACGAGGCCACATCATGACTGGGCGATTTGCTTTCCCCAGAGTCTACCGGTTTAAATAATGTCAGCTAAAAACACCCTTGTAGAAACATCCAGCGTAACGCTTGACCGCACATCTGAGCACCAGCCAACTTGACCCAGGAAGCAAACCATCACACACAGGTACCATTATCACTTCCCCTTTTACAGACCCATCGCCTCTGCGTGGCCGTTGAGAGAACTGGTTTGGGCCTGGGAGTAACCGGCCCGGCAGGACACAGCCCGTGAGGGAGTGGAGTTTGGCCACAGGTGCGCCGACCACCGCTCACTCTCTCTCCACGCAACTGCATGCCCTTCTCAGGCCAGTGGGAGCGGGCTTGACGGGGACAGCCCGGGGTGGCGCTCTTCTCGGAGCGGTGTGCTGGGCTCCAGGAAGAGTAGCTGCCCTTGCTGGGTGCAGCCAGGATGAATTTATTTGGAGTCTTGAATCTAATGTCTCAGACCCCTTCCGGAGAGTCAAAACCACTAAGACATCTTGTCTCATTGTCTTGCTCTCCTTGATGTCTGATGACCAGGATTCTGGCAGGCATCACAGATGAATTCACCTTATGATGATGACAGCGGGTACCCCCAGTACAGCCCTTGACCCCAGGCCTGGGGCCTCAGCGCTTTAGAGGGTCCTATCCCCGCCTTACTCTGAGCTCTTCCCCCTGGAGTGAAGGATCTGTAGGGGACAGGGTACATACTCACTCAAAACCAATGCCCTCTTCTAGAACATTCTCTGGGAACACAGGACCCCAGAATTCCCCGCACAAACGATGTCAAATGATCTGCACCCACCATCCCTCTGCCAGGATGGACCGAGTGGCCAGGCAGTAGAGGTTGGCAGGGTGTGTGAACAGAGGTTGGCTGTGCAAGCTGGAGTGTCCTTGTAAGTGTGCACAAGACCCCCGGAGGCACAGGATAGAAGAGAACGGGGGAGGTCTTAAATAGCTCAGCTCTCCCCACATGCCACATTCTGGTGCAGATTTCTAGGAATGCAAGAATCATTTGAAGCCGGTTTTCCAAGCGTTAAGAAGGTAGTTCTGCCAAGGTAGCTGGGTGGAACACTTCTTTATCAGCTCATCTTCATTTATGACGTACAACGGTTTCGATGTGGGTATGTGAAGGGTATTTTTACTCTTGTCCTGGCTTCATGGATTCTTACAGGGGGGCCTGGGTACCACAGCAGCAACCAAAGGGCAGCCACAAGCCCCGGTTGGGGCCCTAGGGGCCAACACTGCTTCTGCTCTGCAGAGCTGACCCACACCAGCCTTTGTACAGAAAGCATGAAAAACGCATGCACACCAGTTGGGTTCACCACCCACAGAGAAGGTCTGCATTGAACGTCCATGCTTCAGCCACCCCCTTCTCCCCCTCCTCCTCTTCCTTCCCCCCACTCCCCGCCATGTCCCTATAGGCTCAGATGGCCAAAGTTACAGACACGAATTCTAGGTTCCAACAGCGGCTGGGGGCGGGTGTTTTTTCCTAACGCTATTAAATTTAACTGGACCCCGGAGCATATCAAGTCTCTAAGTCTCCTTAACATCCCGCCACCACCAGCTGAGCCAGCCAACAGCCCGGGGCCTTGGCCATAAACTCCTTTTTAGTGGCTCCCAGTAGCCTTGAGGGTTAAGTAATTTATTATTTGCAAAAATGGTCTATTGAACCCTGGACGGTAAAACCACCCCAAAGCAGACCCCTGTGGGTTTCATGTGCCTGCAGTCAACAAGGTAGCTTTGTTCTTTAAGACTCCAGGCTAATGAACAGACATCCAAACTTGAAATTGTTTTTCCACGGAAAAGACTTTTTAAAAATGAAAAAGAACACTTTTCTGCTATTTGCAAATGTGATCCATTTTTGGAAAACACACCTTTCCAGGGTGCGAGTTGTTATATATTTTGGCCTTGGCAAAAAATACGACGTGCTTTTTGGTAAAACCTCATACCTGTGTTTGGGACCGTTCATTAAGAACTCATTTGCTGTCTGGAGTTTTGCTGGTATCTAAGCTAAGGATTGGTTTTCCAAGAATCATTCTTTTAGGGTGTGCTACTCAGTATAATACCACTATCCCCATCCAAGCCTCTAACTGAATAATCAGAATGAAGTAACCATAGGTCTACCAGTCTCCAAAAGAGCCCTGGGGCATGGAAGGTTAGCTCTCCAATGGAGTGCCTCTCTGCTCCGTCCTTGTAGCCAAGTGCCCTTGGCCATGCCATGGACCCTCTTGAGCCACAACAATGAAACAATGGGAGGGACGTCCCACCCAGCACCCGGCACACAGACCCGCCCCACTCCTTCAGAATCCCAGTGGTGTCTCCTTGAGCGCTCACAGGTACACAGTAGAGGGGACTGTCTCAAGAGAACCGGAGAATCAGAGCCAGAATCCCAGCATCAGATAACAGGAGCCAAAGGCGAGCAATCTGAAGACCTCTGACACCTAATGAAGGAGCTCAGTTGTCCTTGTCACCATTTTATAATCAGTCCCCAGCCCCACTGCTAGTGGCCTGGCTGCCCTCGATGCGTTTTGGTGCTCACGGAGTCTGCATAAATGTCAGAGGCGGCTCTTACGTGCAAAACCTGAGCATCCCCGGGGGTCCACTCGCCAGAATACAAATGGCGCCACGTGAAGATTCGTTCAAATTGTGTTGTCATGCTGGATCCCTGCCTGACTGCAAGTCCGTGAAAGTATTGCCCTGCCCACTCCCCACCCCACAGACTCTAAGTATTTCCAGGGATGGAGAGTCTCTCTCAGGCTTAAAACCCACCCTGAACTGGCGTCCACCGAGCATCCATCGTGTCTGCTGAAGGTTTACCTTTGTCCTGGACAGTGTGGCCTCCATGAGCCCTGCTGGGGCTCCTTGGGGGATGCTTACCCCATGATCGGTGCCCTGCCCACGTGTTTAGTCTCACACCACCATCCCTGGAGGTGCTGTCATGGGCCACCTTCCTTTCAACCCTCACTCACCCCACAGAGCCTCAGTGTGTTTCTCATGGAAATGGGGACAATGCCCCCTCCTTGGGGTCAGACTAGTCTCTAGGCTAGGCTTAGAAGCAGACCTTCTAAGATCCTTCTAATTTCTCCATTTCTTGGGCTTCCTCCCTGAACACCAAAACCTCCCTCTCCTCAGGCCCTCCTCCACTCAGGTTTATCGACACGAACAAATAGATTTCCCAGGCAGGGACACCACCATCCATAGCCATGGCAACAAGCCAGCTTCGGAACCAGATGAGGCTCAGGTGGGACAGGAAGGGATACGGACATTGGTGGCATTCAGCACTTCCATTCCTTCCTGATTGGTAGGGGAGGTTGCAGGGATCTGCTGAGACGGGGAAAGCCATGGGCTCTCCACACCCTTGCAAAGCTGCCTGGGAAGACAAGAAATGCAGGGCAAGATGTTCCCACCACAGGGCTCCAAGCTGGCACCATGGACGTCTCCCCCAGCCCCATGGAGCCCTCTGCCCCCAAAGATGCCCGTGGTAGTGTAAACTCCATGAGGTCAGACGCAACAGGTCCCCATCACTAAACACCTTGAGCAGGCCTGGCAGAAAGGAGTCCTCCACTGTCACATGAACAAGCAACACACACTCTTCTCCATCTGAAGAAGCCACACTAGGGACTTCCCTTAAGGAAGTACATGGGGGTAAGGAGGCAGAGCAGAGTCCCAGTTGGGGTCCAACGCAGCCTATTACATTTGACCCACAGCCACTGAGATGGTTCCAACAGAGTATTTGGGAGTGGTAATACTGGAGCGTCGAAACAGAGTAATAAAATATTCTGGTATGTGAATTGTACTCACATTCCACCTGACTCTTTGCAGGGTGACTGAGCTGGGCCTCTGTTCATGCAGCTGACCCTTGGTCCGTGTGATACTGCTGTGAGTGGTCCCAGCCTTTGCCAGCCTGCTCCTGTCCCCAGTGCTCAAGCCTGCAGCCCTAGGGCATGTAAGCCTTGCTTGCTCCAGCCTGAGAGCCCTTGCAACTGGCTGTCCCCTCCACTTGGGATGCTCTTCCTCCACATCTTTGCTCCTTCCTTCTGGTCACAGCCCAAAGGTCACCTTCTCAGTGAGGCCTTCCCCGTCCATCTCAGCTAAAGAACCGTCCTCTGCCCACCTCTAAAGCACCTCACTCTGTTTCCTTCTCTCCAGAGCGCTCATCACTGTGTGGGCGTCTTGGGTTTTGTTTCCTTGTTTGTTTGTTCTGTCTCCTCCTCTCTTGATGGTAAACTGCAAGAGCAAGGTCCATCCTTGTTTATCCTGTAGGACCAGAGCCCGGATCTGTCATGGGCTCCACAGAGCCTCAGTGGTAAATATTTGTGAAGTGGTTGGATGGGTGGGTGGATGGGTAGATAGATGGACGGATAGATGGATGAATTGGTGGATGGATGGGTAGGCAGGTGGATGGATGGATGGATGGATAGATGGGTGGATGGATACCTGGATGGATGGATGGATGGATGGATGGATGGAGGGATGGATGGATAAATGGGTGGATGGATAGTTGGGCATGTAGATGAATGGATGGGTGGGTAGAAAATTTTCTACCCTTTCCAAGGACTTGAAAGCCACACATAATGTGCGAGGAATACAACCAAGAAAGGATTGACAAGACATACTGAGTGTGTTAAAGGAGAATGCCTCTTCACCTTGAGGGGGGCAGAGTTCCGAGCCCAGGGCTATAACCACATCGGGGACCACTTGTTGTGTTTCCCTCCTTAGCAGTTGCCCACCTTTGCTGTAGCTCAGGAGTCTTCCCCTCTGCCCCAGTGCGGGCTGCTGATTACAGATACAACCCCCAGACTTTGCACCTCGCCTTTTGTCTGAGCCCCAGGAAAACAAGCCCTGGTCAGACTGTCAGATTGCCGAGTCCTGTTAGGCTATGGGGCCACCTCCTCCCCCCTCCTCTCCTCCCCAAGCCCTCCTCCCCCTTACTCTCCTCTCCTTGGCCCTGCCAGCCTTGGCATCAGCGGCGGGGTATTGAGTGATCTCCATCCGTGACCATCTGACCCCTAATTACTTCCGTTAATTACTTGGACAGGCTTTCCCTGCAAGAAAGGCTTAAAACCCAGCGATGTTGAGAGGGGGATGTTCTTCACCTGTCCTTGTCCACCACCTGCCTCTAGAGGGAGGAGACTGTGCACCAGTCAGGTTATTCGATTTTTCCAACCATTTGCTCACAGTGGAGGTCAGTCTGTCCCTTTAATGAGCTCCCTCTAAAAGCTTATTCTCTTGCTAATCCTGAATCTTCTAAAGTGCCTGATTGCTTGCTGGGAGAAATCAGTGTGAGGGCAAGAGAGAGGTGGGGGGAGAGCTCTCTTCAGCGTGGGATTAAGTGCCGGGATGATTTCTGGTCCCCACTCTGACTCCCTCGCCCGGAGCCCCCCAGCCCACAGCACAGAAGCCCAAGCAAGGTATAGATGCCCCTCAAACCGGTTCTAGGGAGGTTGTGTGGGTCCACACTTCCTCCTCATTCTCCCCCGCCCTGCATCAATCCTCCTGGTCCTAGATGCTTCTCACTTGGGACTGGCTCATTCACTCATTCATGCATTCACTCAGTATCTGAGCGTTGACACGGATCCAGGCACCGTCCTCCATCAGCAAACAGAACAAACACGGTCTCTGACTTCAAGTACTGTCGTAGCAGAGAAAACAAGTAAAGCAATGATCACGATAGAGGTAACGCGTTACCCTGCCAGGAAGTGCAGGTACCCGAAGAGCCCAGGGCAGGGGCCAGCCCAGGGTGAGGGACCAGGAGAAGGGTCCGCGGCTAGAACTAAGGACTGTGCCCAGACCCCTGCTCTAGGACATGAGCGACTTCCAGCAGGCCTTCTAACAGAGTATGGCTGTGTCCCTAGGAGGACCCCAGCCCCCTATCAAGTGCCTGCCTGAGGAAGCTTATCAGAATTCACTGTGCTAGCCAACACAGGACAATGCGCCCAACTTCCCTCTCTGAGAGCATTTACTCAAAAGGGCTTTCAGTTAAGGGTGCTTCCTCTGTTCCTTTGAGATTATGCATCTGTCCTATAACTCAGGAGTTTTTCTCTGGGGCCTGGGAGCCATTCCTTTGAAATGTAACCATTAGGAAGGGAGGGCCCCGGCTCCCAGTCCCTGTGCGGGGAGCACAGGATCCTCACTTCTGTAACCGCCAAGCTGGCAAACGCAGCTGGCCTCATCTCAGGTGCACTGACCACCCTTTGTAGTTTTTCTGAGCAGCCCCCCACCCCGCTCACCTCCTTCCTCACTGTCCCTTTAAAATGCACAGTCAACTCTGGCAGGTCAGAAGAGAACTCCACCCTCCCCTACCGTCAGGCCTCACCGAATAGAACAAAACGTTTTCACCCCTTTAACTAGGGTCCCTCTGTATTTATCTTTGACACCGTGCAGGGGAGGTTTAATCTGAAACTAGAAAGCTGAGCAGTAGTTAGCCAAGCTGAGGGGGTGGGTCTAGGGCAAGGAGGTGGGGGAGAATGTTCTAGGTAGAGAAAAAGGGAGAGATCAGAAGAGGCTTAGGGGGCTGGAGATGGGAGGGGTGAGGTCTTTGGTGCCTGGCCTGGCCCTGGGAGAGCCTGGGGGCACTGCCTGAGGCTGCACACACCCCACCTCCTTCCCTCTCCCAGTGAGCTTCCCCCAGCCAGCCCTGCCCAGCCCTCCCTGCTGCAGCCCCAATGGCTTCCTTTCTTATTAAAAACAAAACCTGAGGGGTGCCTGGGTGGCTCAGTCTGTTAAACCTCCGACTCTTGATATCAGCTCAAGTCGTGATCACAGGGTCATGGGATCCAGCCCTGAGTTGGGCTCTGAGCTGACAGTACAGACCCTACTTGGGATTCTCTCCCTCTCTCTCTCTCTCTGTCTCTCTCTCTCTCTGCTTCTTCTCTGCTCATGCACGTTCTATCTCTGTATTTCAAAATAAATAAACTTGTAAAAACTAAAGTAAATAAAATAAAATAAAATAAATTTTAAAAATATTTAAAAAACCGAGGCACCTGGGTGGCTCAGTGGGTTAAGCATCTGACTTCAGCTTGGGTCCTGATCTCATAGTTGGTGAGTTCAAGCCTTGTGTCAAGCTCTGTGCTGACAGCTCAGAGCCTGAGGATTCTGTGTCTTCCTCTCTTTCCGCCCGTCTCCCGTTCGCGTACGTCTTTCTCTTGCTCTCTCTCAAAAATAAATAAACATTAACTAACTAACTAAATACATTTTAAAAAACACAAAAATCGAGATAGGACATACCACCGAGTCCCCCTTTGAGTGCACTTGAGTGGTACAGGGGTTACTACTCTCTAATTCTGGAACATTCCATCACACAGAAAGAAGCCCCATACCTATGAGCAGCCACTCCCATTCGCCCTCCCTCACCCCTGGAACCACTCATCTACTTCCTGTGTCTGTGGATTAGCCCATTCTGGACATTTCATGTAATGGAATCACGCAAATGTGGCCTCTGGTATCTGGCTTCTGTCACTCAGCATCCTGTTTTCGAGGGTCCCCCCTGTTGTGGCATGGGTTTGTATCAGTGCTCCCTCTTCTTTCTTTCTTTTTTTTTTTAAATTTTTTAATGTTTATTTATTTTGAAGGAGAGAGAGACAGAGTGTGAGTGGGGAGGGGCAGAGAGAGAGAGAGGGAGACACAGAATCCGAAGCAGGCTCCAGGCTCCGAGCTGTCAGCACAGAGCCCGATGTGGGGCTTGAACTCATGAACCGTGAGATCATGACCTGAGCTGAAGTCAGACGCTTGACCGGCTGAGCCACACAGACACCCCTGGGTGCTCCCTTTTCGTGGCTGGATAATATTCCACCGGGGGGCTACTTGGCCCTTGGCTCATCCATTCATCGGGGGACAGACGTTAGGATTGCTTCCCTCTTTGGGTACCGTGGATAATGCTGCTGTGAACACTCATGTGCACAGGTGGGGTTTAGGGGTTTTTTAGTGAACAAATGTTTTTGATTCTTTGGGGTGTATACATGGGGGTGCAATGGCGGGTCACATGGTAACTCTTTAACTTTTTGAGGACCTGCCTGTTCTCCGAAGTGACTGCACCACTTTCCATCCCCCCAGCGACGTACCAGGGTTCCAATTTCTCCACGTCCCTGATGACGCTTGTTATTGCCTGTCTTTTTGCGTATAGCCATCCCCATGGGCATGAAGTGGCACACAGCTTCTCTTCCCGTCCCTCCGGTCCCCGCTGTCTACATCTGGCTTTGCGTGCAGAGCGGCACTGTATGCTGCTGAGAGACCCTCACGAGTCGGTGAGAACACGGCAAACCCAGGGGCTCTGACGTTTCTACCCTTCACCCTGCTCTTTTCTACATCGCCAGGGAGAAACCCCTTCACCAGGGCAGGTAGCTGACAGCGGCTCGTGTCCCAGGTTCCTCCCCATAAAAAGTGCTCAAAGAGGCTGAGCTGGAGAACCTTCCAGCCACAGCATTTTCTGTCCTCATCATCATAGCCCATCTTTGGGTGCAGAGCATGGTCCTAAACCGTTCTCTGAACTGAACCACACTCTGAAAGGGAGGTCAGCGCCCTGGGGAGAGGAAGAAATGCTCTCAGAACACTTGCTCTGACCCAAGCCGGGTGCAGGTGGACTGTGTCCAGGAGGGCAGGGCCGGGGGCAAGGAGCAGCCTGGTGCGGCCAAGGGTCCTGTGAAAGGGAGGCTGTCCAGACTCTGAAGGGCTCTTCCTTCCCTGCGGCTCTCTGCTCTCGGCAGATGGCATCACCTTTTGCTGGGATGCAGCTCCACTCCGGGGGCGGGAGCCAACGTTCGCTCAAAATCACAATCCCTGACTTAGAAGGACGTACATCTGCCTCCCAACAGGACAGCTGAGTCACTTGATAAAGGCAGATTGGCCTTCACTGAAACGTCTGGGGCAGGGGTGTGGGGCGTGCGTGCATGCGTGTCTCTGTAAGCCCAAGCAGCTGGGATGCAGTTTCCGGTTAGGCTTTGCCCCTCCTGACACTCCTGCAGGGACTGCGCCTGACAGAAAGTTAGGAACCTTCTGTTCCTTCTGGAACCTTCTGGAACCTTCTCTGGCATTTGGCCTTGGGTGGTTGAAGCCACCACCCGGGAGTTGCCCCCCCCTCCCCCAAGTGGTGTGCTGGGACAACGGCTCACAGAAAAGCGTTCCTGAGTGGAGCATTGGCTGATTCCTGGGGTGTAAATATAACCGCCCCCTTGGGTGGGTTTCAAGCCACCAAGGTGATGTCACTGAACTGGGAGCTGGGAAGAGATGCATAGAGTTGGTCTCAACCACTGATGGGAGCAGGCAACAACACACCGCTGGCCCTGCCCAGAGTCCCCCAGTCCCCCAGTGACTGATGGGGGAGGTATCAGGGATTCAAAACCGCTCTCCTTTGTCCCAAGGTGGGACAGGCCCTAGCCAGTCATGCTCTGGGGGTCCCTGCAGGACCAGCCAAAGCCAGCCTTCTGAAACCAGCCTCATACCGTTTCTTCCCCTGGTTTCTTCTGTTTCCTTCACTCCTTGGTGGTGTCTTCCGAGGACTCTCACTCACTCAATCACATGTGCCGCAGATCCTTGGTCTCGGCCTCGGCTTCCGGCAGACACGACCCAGGACAGGCCTCTCTGCCAAGTGGTGCACATGGCTTTTCTGACAGTGGCGGGAGGGAGGGCGTGACCTTCCCCCTGACTTTTGCAGGTAGTCAGAATAGCCTGCACCAGGAAGCAGGAAATTGGCCCCCGACTCCGCCACCCATCGGGGCCAAGGCCCTTCTGCTTGGTCTACCCCACGTCGGACAAGGAGAAGGCGTGGGTGTGGACCCCATCACCTCTGGAAGATTTGGAAACTTTGGTCAGGCCCCATTCCTGGAATCTCCGGTTCATTGTGCCCAGGTTGGGATGCTTCTTATTTAAAAATGCCTCAGGGACATCTGTTGACCAGGTGAGCATGGAAATCATGGTTCGAGGGCAAATTTCTCAGCCTATGCACTATTGACATTTGGACCCAATCATTGTCTGTCAAGGGGGCCGTCCTATGCATTAGGCCGCTGAGTGACAGCCCTGGTCTCCACCCCCAGATGCCCGTAAACCCTTCCCCTGTTGGGACAATCAGAAATATCTCCAGACTCTGCCAAATGTCTCCTGGTAGGCAACATCACCTCCTCCCCGCTCCCTGGTTCAAGATCTATGCCCATGAACCTTGAAATGTCACGGCCATCCATCAAACCATGGATTGGACTCCACACAAACCCTTTTATACTTTAAAAAAGCCTTTTGCGTTATATTTTCCAGTTATATTTGCATACAGTGTCTAAATATACTTCCTCTTTAACTTTATTGTTATTATTACCATTATTCTGATTTTAAGTGAGGGGAAGGAAAACTCCCAATTCTAATTCTATCTCTGCGGACACATTCATTTTGCTTTGCCCCACCCCCCTTCGTAACCGTGTCCCCTCTCCACCACTATCTTTTTTTTTTTTTTTTATTTTTTTTTTTTTTTTTGAGAGAGGGGGGTACATAGAGAGAGGGAGAGAGAATCCCAAACAGGGTCCATGCTGTCAGTGCAGACCCTGACATGGGGCTCAAACCCACACATTGCAAGATCTTGACCTGAGCAGAAACCAAGACTCGGATGCTAAACTCACTAAGCCACCCAGGCAGCCCCCCCACCCCCCAACTATCTTTAAATAGAAGCAGTCCCTTCTGAGTCCCTCTGTCGCTGCTGCTGTCAACAGAAGCTCCTGGAAGATCTAGGGAGATTCTGGGACGTAGGAGGGACTGAAGGGCTTGGGAAACCAGCAGAAAGTAGGAATGTTGGCTGGGGGCGGGGATGGGGAGGCAAGCCACTGCCCCTGGGAGAGGGGTTCATAACCAAACCACGTCAGGGTCACCGCATTTTCCTTAGCTCCCAGCTGAGTGGTGGGGTCCAGAGGGTCCTTCTAAAGGAGAGCAGAGTGGGTGAAACCCCAGAGATAGGAATATTCAGCAGCTCTCAAAAGATGGTCCTCTGTAAGCAGTCACTTTACATCCCAATAGAGCCCTTGACAGCCAGACAGAGGAGTTTGGGCCCACCATGTTGTGACCTAGGGAGCCACTGAAAGTTCTTGAGTAAGGGCATGGTGGCGCCAGTAACATTCCACAACACAGGAAGGATCCTGACAGTTGCTAAACCTCCAGGCTTTCTGATGTCTCTCCAGCTTACAGCAAGCCATCCGACAATAATGGGGCGGGTGGGGGGATGCTCTTGGCAATGGGGGTGCTGAGGGAGCAGGCGGCTCGTCTAGCGGACGGGTACTACTAGCACTGATGGGCCCTCATGGTCAGGGCCTGTCTGGACTATGGCGGGCTGGCCGGCCATCGCTGTAAGCCGCACCAGCTTTGTAAGCCAGGCTCCGACATTGAACCAGCAGCTTCCAAGCGCTCTGATATATGGGGCCCAGGGATTTTCTCTTGTGTAAGAGGAGGATTTTCTCAGATTAACCAAAAGGAGACAGGCATACATAAGGCTCTGGATGAGGCTTTGGGAAGGAAATCTCAGCCTTTCTCTAGGCATATTCTTAATTTTACTGAATCCTCGTGAGTGACGGCGATGCTTCTTCAAACCATCTAGGGATGAAAGACGGAGCAAAGAATATGACTCATAAGTCCTTCCCGTTCCTCTCTCTTTTCTTTTCTCATAACCTGAGTCTCTAAATCCAAGTAAATATGATCCTCCCAGGAGGGGTTTACACAAGTCCACAGGCCTTTGGCTGGCAGATTGCTTTTTTAAAATCAGTTACTCAAAAAGGTAGTTGAAACTGTCATTTTCAAACCCTGAGGTGGCATCCAATTCGAAAGTGTTATGCGGACTGCGCCTTCCCCATCGCTGGGGGAGTGGACCCACATCCCTTAGGTTGGGCGGATTCCCACCCTGTCCCAGCATGACACAGCAGCCCAAGAATGCATACGGGGGTGATGAAAATGTTTGGGGACTTGAAAGAAGTGATGGTCGTGCAGACTGTGAATGTACTAAATGCTACTGGATTATGCACTTTTTTTTTTAAATGTTTATTCACTTTTTGAGAGATGGAGACAGAGACAGAGTGTGAGCAGGGCAGGGGCAGAGAGAGAAGGAGACACAGAATCCTAAGCAGGCTTCAGGCTCTGAGCTGTCAGCACAGAGCCCGACGCGGGGCTCAAACTCATGAACCGTGAGATCATGACCTGAGTTGAAGTTGGACGCTTAACCAACTGAGCCACCCAGGCGCCCCTGGATTATACACTTTAAAAGATTAGTTTTATGTTACGTGGATTTCAATGACATTGAAACTAGGGCAGGGTAAGATATATTTTATTGAGGTCAGCACGTAGCCCCTGCCCACTCTTAGTCTCTACCTGTTTGGCCCCAAACAGAGCTCCTTGATCTTATATCCCTCTGGCTCCAAACACAAGGCTCCTTATTTTATTTTATTTTATTATTATTTTTTTAATGGAATTTATTGTCAAATTGGTCCATACAACACCCAGTGCTCATCCCAGCAGGTGCCCTCTTCAATACCCATCATCCACCCTCCCCTCCCTCCCACTCCCCATCAACCCTCAGTTTATTCTGTTTTTAAGAGCCTCTTACGGTTTGGATCTCTCCTTTTCTAACTTTTTTTTCCCCCTTCCCCTCCCCCATAGTCTTCTGTTAAGTTTCTCAGGATCCACATAAGAGTGAAAACATATGGTATCTGTCTTTCTCTGTATGGCTTATTTCACTTAGCATAATACCCTCCAGTTCCATCCATGTTGCTACAAAAGGCCATATTTCATTCTTTCTCATTGCCAAGTAGTATTCCGTTGTGTATATAAACCACAATTTCTTTATCCATTCATCAGTTGATGGACATTTATGCTCTTTCCATAATTTGGCTATTGTTGAAAGTGCTGCTATAAACATTGGGGTACAAGTGCCCCTATGCATCAGCACTCCTAAATCCCTTGGGTAAATTCCTAGCAGTGCTATTGCTGGGTCACAGGGTAGATCTATTTTTACTTTTTTGAGGAACCTCCACACTGTTTTCCAGAGTGGCTGCACCAGTTTGCATTCCCACCAACAGTGCAAGAGGGTTCCTGTTTCTCCACATCCTCTCCAGCATCTATAGTCTCCTGATATCAGACAAAGGGCTAGTATCCAAAATCTATAAAGAACTCACCAAACTCCACACTGAGAAACAAATAATCCAGTGAAGAAATGGGCAGAAAACACGAATAGACACTTCTCTAAAGAAGACATCCAGATGGCCAACAGGCACATGAAAAGATGCTCAACGTCACTCCTCATCAGGGAAATACAAATCAAAACCACACTCAGATACCAACTCACACCAGTCAGAGTGGCTAAAAAGTCTCCTTATTTTAAAGCTCCAGCCACATCCCTGGCTTCCTCAAAATTTGACATTTATATCCGTTGTTCCCAGAATTATGATCTCCAGTGCTGTTCCAGCTCTGACCTGCTCACCCAGGCTTCTTATCTCCTGTCTAAATGGGAGTTCCAAGGGCTACTCCAAGCCATCTATGGGCAGTGGGGCCCCCAAATGATGGGGGTGTTCTTTAATACAATAGCTCATGAGAACACTGAACCAAGAAGGAAGTAGGAAACAAGCAGGGGGTTGAGGGGGCCACTAGATCATGACTCCAAGCTGCTCTGCCCTTCCCTCCGAAGCCTGTCTGTACATCTTATTTACTGGTTTTCTTGTGCATTGCTGGACAGAGATATTACAGGGAGGCAGGGCTCTCAGATGGCCCCCAAGATTCCTACCCCTTCGTGTGCAGACCCTTGTCCATCCCCTCCCTTTGAGTGTGGGTGGAACCGAAAAAATGATGGGATTTCAGTCCTGCCATTAGGTGGCAACTCAAGACTAAAGGTGATTGGATTTTGCAGATGTTGACTTTGGGTTGATCACACGGGAGAGTGCCCTGGGCGTGCCTTTAAATGAGCATCTTGAAGAGAGAGACTCTCCCGCTGGCCTGGAGGAAGCACGGGAATGAATTCTGCCACAGGAGCTTGGATTAGGACCCCGAGCCTCACCTGAGACCCCAGCCCTGGACGCCCCTCAACTGCAGCCTCGAGAGACCCCTGAGCAGAGGACCTGGCTGAACCATGCACGGACTCCTAGAAACCCAGAGATGATAAATGGGTATTTTATGCTGTTTTAAGCCATTAAATTTTGTGGTAATTGCCATTCTTTGTGGCACATGAATATATAGTGACTTAAGAAGAGAAAGACATCCTGGCCAGAAAGCCCTAAGTGTCAAGAAATTGGATAAATCAAACTTTAGATCTGCCGTCCGAATGTGATTTTGGGGGGATGGGGGCAGAGTTTTTTGTAAGCAGCATTATTCAAGTATGATTGACATGTAATAAACTGCACATTTAAAGAATATAATTAGACGGGCACCTGAGTGGCTCAGTCGGTTGACTGTCCAACTCTTGATTTCGGCTCAGGTCATGATCTCGTGGTTCTTGAGTTCAAGCCCCACACCGGGCTCTGTGCTGACAGTGCAGAGCCTGCTTGGGATTCTCTTTCCCTCTCTCTCTCTGGCCTTCCCCTGCTTGTGGGCACACATGCACACTCTCTCTCTAATAAATAAATAAACATGAAACAAACTTAAGAATATAATTTGAGGAGTGCCTGGGTGGCTCAGTCAGTTGAGTGTCTGACTTCGGCTAAGGTCATGATCTCACTGTTCATGGCTTCGAGCCCCGCGTCAGGCTCTGCACTGACAGCTCAGAGCCTGGAGCCTGCTTCGGATTCTGTTTCCCTCTCTTTCTCTGCCCCTCCCCTGCTCATGCTCTGTCTGTCTCTCCCAAATATAAAATAAAAACATTAAGCATTATTTTAAATATTAAACATTATTTAATTTTTTAATTAAAAAAGAATATAATTTGAAAAGTTCTTATCCATCCCCATGAAAGCATCACCATGATCAAGATTGTGAACGTGGCCTTCCTCCGTCTCACCGCCCCTCCCCATGCCCAGACAACCGTGATCTGCTTTGTCCCCAGAGACTAATTTGCATTTTCTAAAGTTGTAATAAATAGAACTGTTACCAATCCATCGATCACAGCCTCTAACTCAGGAAATGGACAGGTAAGTCCTGGCGCACTGCCACGGCCATCCCGAAGGGGCTGGACGAATCGAGGGCACAGCTCCTGGCTGACTTTGCCAACACTAGTGCTGGAAAGACATCACAAAAGAAGCCAGTAACTCAAGAGATGAGAAAAGGAGACATTTACTTCAGGTGCAGGCAGCTGGGGGTGGTGGCAGGCTTGAGCCTTAACAAGCAACCTCTCTGCCTGCAAGAGGGACATTTAGCATTTTCTAGGCAGAGGTTCAGGGGGGTACATGCGAGAGAGGAGGAAGAGAGGGCGTGATCACGGGCGGGGGCACCGGATGGTGGGCAGGGAAGGGGGCGTGTGGGGTGTGATCTTCCAGGCATTCTGTTGCTATTAGGGCTTTTCTGGCATCTGGACTAGAATATTCCCGTCGTTGCAAAACACGTCAACGCCTTAAGAAAGTGTGATAAGAGATAAGAACAACGGACTTTAGTTAGAGCGTGAGTAAAGCGATCTTGGCTATTTCTGGTTTTAACTATTGGGGTCTATGGTTGAGCAAGACGGCTCTCTGACAGACCCAGAGCCTAGGAGTTCTTTTTGGTTAGGTTTCCCCTTCGCCCAGCATGTCCATTTGGAGACTGATTCGTGTTGTTGCATGTACCAGAGGTCATGCCTTTGGTTGATGAGTTGTCCTGAATACCCTTTGATCTTAAGCAGGACACTCAGTGTCTCTGGCCTCAGTTTCTTTAGTGGGTGAACAGACACCAGGGGCGCCTGGGTGGCTCAGTCGGTTAAGCGTCCGACTTCGGCTCAGGTCATAATCCTGCGGTTCGTGGGTTCAAGCCCCGCGTTGGGCTCTGTGCTGACAGCTCAGACCCTGGAGCCTGCTTCGGATTCTGTGACTCCTCTCTCTGTCTCTCCCCGACTCATGCTCTGTCTCAAAAAATAAATAAACATTAAAAAAAAAGCAGACACCAGATCCCTTGGGAGCTATTACCTGGCTAACTTCCACGTCTTCTCTCCTGGGCTTTGGGACCCAGCACACCTCTTCTAGTATTTTCTTGCCTGTGTACTAGATGCCCGGGTTTTTTCCCATGGGTGGTAACTGCCTCTAAGTCTGAAAAATCTTAGTTTTTAATTTATAGAAAGAGAGAACTTTTGGGGCGCCCGGGTGGCTCAGTCGGTTGAGCGTCTGCTTTCGGCTCAGGTCATGATCTCACTGTTTGTGAGTTCGAGCCCCACATCGGGCTCTGTGCTAACAGCACAGAGCCTGCTTTGGATCCTCTGTCCCCCCTCTCTCTGCCCCTCCCCCTCCCTCAAAAATAAATAAGCTTAAAAAAAAAGAAGAAGAGAGAGAAATTTGAGACTCCAGTATTCCAGGGACCCTCCATGACGCTGAGTGACCTCCCCAACAGCAGACCCTGCTCAGGGAGCGGCCAGCATGCCCATCGCCCTGAGCACCCGAGGGTTCTGAAAACAGAATCCCACCTCAGTGTTGCAAACTCAGAAAGAGTCAATCGAAATCTCAGGGTCGATCTGTTGTCAGGCTGCCCTCCTTTCTGCTAGGATTCTGGGTGAGGAGTATAAATAGTACAGTGGGTAATCAGACAGACAGCAGGGTACAGCCCCTGTCCTAGAAAAGAAATAAAATATGTTTGAAAAAAAGAAGAAAGAAAGAAAAAGACAGAAACAAACAAAAACAAGGAGTGCTTTTGTATCTCCTAGGCAGAGCGACCCTCAAACCCCGTTCCTGATGGTCCCACGGTCCCCCGCAGAAATAGCAGCCAGCTTACCTCTCCAAAACGTGTGCACCAAGTCTTGAAAGAACACTGTCTGTCTCTCTCTCTTTCTCTCTCTCAAAAAAAAAAAAACATTAAAAAAAATGAGCAATAGTGGCTCCCTTTGGCCATGACAAGGCTCCCACTCTTCTGACTGATTGGAAAGCCTATTAGGGACTTTGCAACCACAAGCTGGCACTCCCTCCCGGAACAGGGTCTGGTCATTTGTTCATCAAATGCTCACTAAGCATCTTCTCCATTGCTGACTGGCCCTGGGCAGCATTGCTGGGGCGTCTCCATGAGAACCCCATCTCCATGTCTACCTACCTTAGGAAAATGACCCCATGCGTGCATATATTTCAGACTGATTAGAATTGGAGAGTTTTAAAATGAGAAATTTGCTTCATTTCTACCAATTTCTTCCCCTGCCATTTTGCGGATGTACTGAGGCACAAAGAGGAGAAGGGACCACGGTAAAGTTACAGAGCTGGCCAATGGTGGGGCAGGATGACAACTTTCCTGTGTCACTTAGGATTAGGTTCGGGACTGGGTTGGGCTGTATATGACAACAAACAGGCAAACAGCAACAACAAACAGGTAACAGGAGCCTGAACAAGAGAGTGGCTTATTTCTGTGTCGGATCAGTTGGCCGGTCAGTTGAGCATCGTCTGGCCGTTCCACAATCCCAGGAATCCCAGCTCCTTCCCGGCCGGCCGCGGCACCTGACTTCCACCTCATGGTCCAAGATGCCTGCTTGAGCTCCAGCCATCACTTGAGCATCCTAGCCAACAAGAAGGAGGAACAGAAGGAGGGAAGAACACACCACTGCCTCCTAAGGGGACTTGCCAGAAGTTCCACACACTTCTGCTTACTTCTTACTGGTTTGAACCTGGTCACCAGGCCATAACTCTTTTAAGGGAGGCTGGGAAATGAGAGGTGGGGGGGTTGGGGGGAGTGTCACATGACCAGCTAAAATGTTGTCTTATTCCCCAGGGAAGAAAGGGAGCATATGTATCGGAGGCAACTTTCCAGTTGCCTCCCTGCCCCCACCCCCCACCCACTTCTGCCTCAGGTGTCACCTGGGACCACAGTTCTAAGCAGGGAATGCGCAGGTTCAGTTGACCTAGATTTCCAAGTTTTCCGCTTGCTAAAATTTATTTGAAACCCCCGAATCAGGGCTTACAGTACTTTTGTAGTCATTCACAGACCTGCCTGTGCCCGGAGTGGCCAAAAGTTTGAGTCACCCGACGCACGGGTTCCCAGCCGACGTCGGATGGGGGGACGCTCTGCCCTCTCGTTTCAAGCTCTCACACCTCAACCTTTGCACGGTCTACTGACTGCCACATTTTTTGCATCTTTGCACATTTTGTTGGTGATTTTGCAGTTTAAAATGGCTCTCAAGTGTATGTTGAAGTGCCATCCGGTGTTCCTAAATGCGAGGGTTTGGGATGAACCTCACAGAAAATATGTATGTTGCATACGCTTCGTTCTGGCCTGGGTAGGCCATGAGGTCAATGTTATGGATCTACAATATCTATCAACTAAGATGTCTTTGGAAAGCGACAGATGTAAAACAAGGTTTTGTATTGATAAGTTGGCAAAAAAGTTGTGGCCAGAAGTCTCAAGGAACCTAACCCTGTATTTCCCCTCGAGGCAATGATTCAGTATTTACCAGTTCAACATTTTGTGGACTTTATGGAACATAGCTGCCAGAAATAATAAGAATTGACCACACACACTCTCACTGAATCCTCAGGGACCATTAAGCTCATTGGAAAGATGGGGAAAAACTGCTTCAGAGAGGTTAAGTGACTTCCCCAAAGTGGCACAGCCAGAAAGTGGACTTGAACTCACTTCTGTCCAGCCTGAATTCTGCCTCGTTGCTCCCGTCAGGCTGAACGGAGAGAGGCAGAGAAAATTCGAAAACCAGGATCAAGGTTGCAAGATGGTTATGCTCAGAGAGGTCAAGCCCAGAGCTCCCTCTCCCACCCTCTCTGGGCACACCCCCGGCGGAGGGGCCTTGAGGAAAGTGTAGGAGGCGGCCTGGGTCCCCAGCTGTGAACTGCAGAGTGGACAGTCGGGGTGGGGGCGGGGGGGGCTCCTCGGCAGGTGGACAGCTCTGTGTAACCGAGGATTGATTGCTGCCGTCTGCCCTCTCTCCGTCTGCCCCGACGCGACCCTTCATCTGTGCACAAAGCAGGCAGCTGGTGCCTCTCCGCCCCCTGCCCGGGAAGCGGCCTGCGGGTCCCTTCAAAGCAGGCCCCAGTGGCAAGAAGGAACAAAAAGACATTTGCCGTTGGAAACACAACAGACAGCAGATGCAGAAGGAGTGTGTGTTGTTTTGTGTGGGAAAGAAGAGTCGGAGGAAACAGTGAAAAACAGAAGCGAAATGAAGAGAGCTGTGCGAGGCTCAGAGCCAGCCAGGAGCAAACGGTGTCCCTAAATGGCTCTAAGGGTCTCTAATCACTGGAAATTTGCCCCCCGCGTGGAACGGGGCTGCCTTGCCCATTGGATTTCCCGCGGGGCTTGGCCATGGGAGACCGGCAATGCGGTGGGGTCCCCGCTGGAGCACCAGGGGCAACGTTTTGCAGGTGACCCCCATCCGTGCCCCGTTCTCATCGTTAGAAGTCACTATGGCCAGGGGCAGGGGGCGGGGTGGGGAGGTGTCACAGACCAGGAATTCCCGCCGCTCAGCTCCCTTCCGACTTTGAGATTCTTTGAGAAAATGCCTACAAAGGTATGTCCCGGGGGGAGATGGCGAGGATGAAAAATAATTAGCTTTCGAGCTCATACCGCATGCCAGGTACCTTCTGGTCCCCATTTTCCCAATTTTCCCAACCTCCACGCCAGCAGGCCACATGATCCCTGTTTTTCCCTTGGAGACATTGACTGGGAAGCCACGTGCCCGGTGAGACATGCCAGCCAGTGGCCGTATCTCTCCCGTTATACCACGCCACCCCACCATCAACACCCAGAACCATCCAGAAGCTAATAGCTCTGGAGGAGATGGGCAGGAAGACATAATTCCTCCATAACAACGAGTTCTTTGTTACAAACAGTTCCTTGGGCTTCCTGGGATGAAAAGGAGACCATACCTTCTCTACTAATGATTTCTAACTGTATTTTTAGCCAAAAAAAAAAGGAGGGGGGGTGGGGTGGACGCCTGGGTGGCTTAGTCGGTTAAGCATCTGACTTTGGCTCACGTCATGATCTCACGGTTCGTGAGTTCGAGCCCCGCGTCGAGCTCCAGGATGACAACTCAGAGCCTGGAGCCTGCTTCGGATTCTGTGTCTCCCTCTCTCTCTCTGCTCCTCCTTGTACCCCCCACCTTCTCTCTCTCTCAAAAAAATGAATAAGCGTTAAAACAATTTTTTTAAAAGGAATAAATCACCTGTACACATAGTATAATGGTCCTCCCTCTCTCTCTCTGCCCCTCCCTCACTCATGCTCTGTCTCTCTCTCAAGAATAGATAAGCATTAAAAAAAATTTTTTTTTAATCATTAAAAAGAATCTCCAGTTAGAACCTAATGCAAAAGTCTGGACGCTGGTGACAGGCATGGAGAACCCCGATGGCATGGGACGCCTCTTGCGATTGGCCACCTGGCACGTCCCCCAGCTCCGGGCAAGGTGTGCCCTTCTTCAACCCCTGATATCGAAGAAGTCAAAAGCATCAGCCGTGGATGAAGTGAAACCACTGGGCGCTGGTAGGGCTCATCCATCCCCCCTGCACGAGCTGTCCTTTCTGGGCACCTGGCTCCCCCCCCCCCCCCCCCCCCCCCCCCGCCGGCCTCTCACTCCTCCACCACCGCCTGTCCCAGCTCACTCTTGGTTAAGCACAGCAGGGCACCCGGGAACTTCCCAAGATTCTCTTTCTGTAAAGGATCAGACAAGGTAATAGTTTAGGCTTTGCAGGCCATTTATTGCCTCTGTTGTATCATTTCTTTTTTGTTTGTTCTTACAACTCTTTAGAAATGGAAAAGCCACCCTTAGTCCACGTCCAGACAGGACACCGACTAGATCTGGCCCCCGGCTTAAAGAATAAAGTCGCAGCCTGGCATTCAAGGCCTCCTGTGATCTTCCCACAGGCCCTTCTGTGAGCCGTATCCCATATTATTGCCACTCCCCTTACTCCACTCCTGCCAGATCGGAGCCCTCCCACAGCCATAACCACCCAGCACGCCCCCCCTGGTTGGCCCCCTTCCCCTGTTCCTTCCACCTGGAAGGCTGTCGACCCACCTCTTCCACCTGTTGAGATCCTACATCTCAAATGCCACGTTGTCCACGGAGCTTTCTGGATTCTCCTCCACAGGGCATGTTGCATACAGTTTGTGAAAGTCGCTTCCCCAGAGTCATGCGGTGCACAACCTGCACAACCAGACAAGGTAACCTGCCTGCCTCTAGATACAAGTGATCTCTCCCTCCTCTGAACTAGAAGAAAAAAATTATTTTAGGAAGCGTGATTACTACCTAGATTCAGTTTTCCACCCGTGGCACGTTCAAATCTCTCTTTTCTGTTTTGTTGCAGTATTGTCTTATTGAATCTATCTCCTAAAAGAAAAAGAAAAAAAGTACCTTGTCCTTGTCCACTTCTCTCTTCTCTATTTTCTTTTTTTTTTTAGGTTTTTAATGTTTATTTACTTTTGAGTAAGAGAGAGAGGGAGAGAGAGCGCACGCACAAGTGGGGGAGGGGCAGAGAGAGAGACACACACACAGAATCTGGAGCTGGCTCCAGGCTCCGAGCTGTCAGCACAGAGTCCAACGCAAGGCTGGAACCCACAAACCGTGAGATTGTGACCTGAGCCGAAGTCAGACGCTTGACTGACTGAGCCCCCCGGGCACCCCTCTCTTCTCCATTTTCTATGTGGCAGATGGGAGTTTCCCACAATGGCTACAGTGATGTCTCCCACCCCGTGTTGGCTTCAGCAACGTGACTTTGCCGTATCCCCGTCAAGAGGTGGGGTCCGTGGTGAGGGTGAGTTTGGGGGCCCCTGAGTCAGCCCTGATAGGAAGTTCAACTCCCCCGAGACTACCGTGCTGTGGGAAGTTCAGCCACGGGGGGATGGTCCTGATTTGGTGACAGGTCACATGGAGAAACGGTGAGGAAGAGACCATGCACTCTTAGAATAAACCTGACCCCTTTCCCACGGGCTGATGGCTCAGCTGCCTCTGTGACTTACCTCCCACATGCCAGGAACTTCTCCTGCCACCCTCTGTCAGGCCCTGGGATGTGCCAGGCCTTTCCTGCCCCAGGAACGTGATCTGTACGTGATCTTCCCCAGCCTCGAATGCTCTTCCTCAAGTGTTGAGAGGGCTGGCTTCCCATCAACCAGCTTGAACCCCACCTCCTCAGAGAGATCTTCCCTGGCCTCTGGATCCCAAGTAGCCCCAACCCCCCCACCCCCCGCCCCACGTGTCCTCTGTCTTTGCTTCCCGCCTTCCCTCCCCTGAGCTCTTTCTCGTGGCTTGAACTGCTTCGAATTCTACCTGCTTATCAGGCTGTCTCCATCGTTAAACTATAAGCTCTGTGGGTGCAGGCACCTTGGTCTTGACCACCTTGTAGCCCTGGTTCCAACAGAGTGCTGGGCAAATGGTAGACGCTTAAGCTTGTGGAATGAATGAATGAATGAATGATGCTCCTAAGGTCTGGCTTAGCCTAATGCCTCTCCGAAATCCCACGGCACTTAGCCGGGGACCCGTCTGTCAGCAGGTATTTGCTGGAGAAAACTTGGTGATTGATGCCCTGTGTAGATCCCATGTGTGTCCCTACAGTGGGAGCTGGTGGGGGTCGGGGGGAGTTCAAGACGGGCTTCATCTTCCCGCCCCTCAGGGTAACCTGAGAGGGCACCTCACCCTCTCCAGTAGGGGCCAGGCGAGGGAGCTGAAAACTGGAAGACATACTGCCTCCACCCAGTGAAACCAGGGGAAATGAGTGGAGGAATGAATGAATGAACGAATGATGTGATCAGCCTAGGCCACTCCTGAAAACCACGGCGTGACAGAATAAGGCCCACCAGACTCCTGTCCCCAGGGAGGTGCACCGGAGAGTCCATGAGGCTTGTGGGTCTGGCCACTTGTTCAGGGTGGGCAGGAGAGCCCGGGGTGGGCGGTGGGGTCACCTTCTCCCCACTCCACAGGTTTCCTGCAGGATGTTGGCTCTCCCCTCTCTCTCACCCCCCCCCACCCCTTCTTGTTTCCTTGCTTTCCTTCTCCTTCACCTCCACCCCATCCCCAAAGCCTGCAGCCCAGCCCGGTGGCCAGCTCAAGTGGGACCAGGCACTGAGACTGTGCCAGTCTCCGGTCCTCGAGTCACTGGCACCATGCCGACATTGGGACCCGCACACGCCTACCTCCTGCATCTTCTCCCTTGGGTGTGGACGTGGAGGCCGGGGAAAGATGACCAGCTGTCGCCGCTCAAGACTCAGCAACAGTATCAACAATATGTATCGAGCGCCTACAGGGACTAGCCATGGGGTCGCTGCAGTGAGGTCTCATGCCCTCCCGGAGCCGGTCATCTGGAAGGAACAAGAATGCAGAACATCATTACAAATCGTTCTATGCTTCTGTGGACAAAACCAGCCTCAAGAGGGATGGAGACGAGCGGAGGTGGCCAGGGAGGGCTTCTCTGAGGAGGTGGCAGGGCAACTGAGACCTGGAGGACGTGAAGGAGCTGTTCTAGCACAGGGGGTGGGGGTGGGGTAGGAGAGGGTTCCTGACGGAGAGGAGAGACCCCCCTGCCTGTGTCCTTCCACCCCTTAGAGCCAAGATCATGCAGCCAGTCACAGCTCCCTGTACCAACTCCCATCCCAACCTCTCGCAGTGGGAGGTTTACC
Source organism: Panthera uncia (assembly GCF_023721935.1). Taxonomy (NCBI): domain Eukaryota; kingdom Metazoa; phylum Chordata; class Mammalia; order Carnivora; family Felidae; genus Panthera; species Panthera uncia. The sequence continues at coordinate 95,277,021 of NW_026057585.1, forward strand.
CTGAGAGGGGAGGGTCACCTCTGTCTTTTTTGGAGGCAAGTTAACATCCCCTGCAATGTGCTGCTACGAAAGGTGACAGCTCTTTGATTTATCTCTCGCGGACATGCCTCCCCGTCGGTGACTAAACAGCACCTAAATAGACCTGAGCTGCGTTCAGACGAGGCAGCCTGAACGTATATTTACTCAGGAAGCAGAAACTGCTTTGGACAAGGAAGAAATGATTTGATAGCAAAAAGAATTGTGGAGAAACGGGAAGGATTTGGCCAAATTCACGTACAGAGGATCTGGGGGGCAGGTTGGGGAGGGGACAAGTTGCTGGCTTAATTATCTTGTTTATCACACCGACCAGAGCCCGTTCAAGACAGCCCCAGTGAATAACAACGCGGAAAATCAATTTTGAGCTCACCTGGAAAAAAAACAAAACAAAACAAAAACTCACCACCATTGACTACTCTTCTGTACGTTTCTCGATTATGCCAGAATAGAGTCGTGAAGCTTCGGTGGTATCTGAATTAAGCTAAAGAAAGGTTTAAAAAAAAGAAAAGCCTGGTTATAAGAGCATTAGACTAAAATTCCGAAGTGTCTACAATTTCGATTTTGTGTCTGACCTTGGAAGTGGCATTTGATTCTTCAAAGCGAACTTTACTCTTTTATATCCCCGAACGATCAACCTGGCAGATACAATCCCTTAACACCTTCTCCTTCCCTTCTTTGTCCCATGCAGCACCTTGGACTTCCTTCTTTGGGCTACACAGAGACAAGCACATAGACAAATCAAGGATTCAAACCAGGCGAGGTGAGTACTTAGGCTACGCTCTGTGCTACCCAAAGAATTCAAGCTAATTCACGTCTGCCTCACTTAAGGAAAGAACAAAGGGAGAAAGGTAGTAATTCTTCAAAACATTCTATCTTTTGCTGTCATCTTTTTCCTGAGGAATAAGGGGTCCTATGAGGCCGAAGACTTTTCCGAGAAATACGGCTGGAGTCGCCGTGGTAACTTTCTCCCTCTGGGGACCAAAGAGGGCTTTGAATTTTCAAAGAGGTTGAGCCCTCCGTCTGTGACCACGTCAAAGTGGGTCACAGATCCGCTCTAACAGATTTCACTGTCAAATAGGAGGCTGGCGCCAGGCCCAGCCCGTGATGGAAAGTTAATAGAATATTTCCCATCCAGGAGCCTTTGGATCGCGTGGAGACGCGGAGTCGAGAAGGCAGGCCACAGCGTTAAGTGGAAGAAAAATGCCACATTTTGACAGGAAGTTAACTTTCAGACAACCTCTCCCGATGCCCGCTCATGAATATGTATATGTTTAAAGAACAATTTGAGTGAGAAGCGATTAACTCCAGCACACTGCTCATTTTTCTTAAAACGTCTTCTCGAAACCCTGTCTCCCTTGTGTACTGTGCAGCTCTCTCCAATCGGCCGAGTTGGCCTCACTGCCATCATCTTTTGTCCTGAGAGCCTTGTGTCCGCCTCTTGGTCACTCAGCAGTGCCCACCCAACTGTCTCCTTAGCCACATTTGACCCTGTGTAGTGAACTGTCAGTGTCCCATCCAGACCTCTGTACTTGGGCACACCCATCCCCAACTGCTGTGTGTGTTGACTGCTAACGGCTCCCAGCTCCTGCTTCTTCCAGAGAATCACCTCCAGCAGGAGTGGAGCCCCCTTGTCAGCCCTGCCCCAGGCACCCCACAATCATCACTCACTGACAGAGGAAAAGAAAAGGCAGCCCCCTGGCCTCCAGGTGGGATTCAGCTGTGGCACAGTCACATTCCAGAGCCCACCAGTGTGGTCAGGCAGAACCCGGCTTCAGCTGGGACCATGTCCTTACTTGGCTCCTTCTCCTGCCCAGTCCTGTGTCCACCACATTCTTCTCTTGAGAGCCTGCCCTCAGTCAATCCCAGGCACCTGCATCCCTGTGTCAGGCTCTACCTCTAGAGAACACGACCTAAAACATCTGGATACGTTGGGGTGGAAATAGTTTTCCTCTACCCTTCAAGGTTCTTCTGGCTGATCTGAGAATTAAATTGACATGAGGTCAGTTAACTGGAGACAACAAAATATAATTTTGAATATACAGAACCCATATGCACAAGACGTTCAAAGACAGAAAGGTAAAATGAAGTATATATACCATCTTGAATTAAGGAGAAGGCAGTAAGAGTCTGGTGCTTCAAAGGCAAGGGAATGATTCACGGGAAGATGAAAAAGAGTAAGTGCTTGGTAAACAAATGTTTGCTAGTCCCCACAGAAACAATGGGACACAGAGAGGAATTTTAACAATGAGGTTTTGCTAAATGCTTCCCTGTTTACTATCCTTAGTTCATATTACATTGTGTTATCTATGATGACAGCTCTCTTCCTGGAGCAGGTTTTCTATCTAAATTCTTTTAGGCAGTTAGAAGGAAGATCAACATTTCTTCCTAAATCTTTTGAGCCTCCCTAGAAGTCTGATTGATTTCAGCTCAAAATAAACTTCTTGCCCAAGTGGGACATCTATTCTGAACCCCTACAGATATGCAGGTGCCCAAGAATGAGTCACACTGACCAACACAGACACAATTCATCTCCATTATCTTTGCAGAAATCCTTTTACATTTGAGAGCACAGGACCTGACAATGAGCAGTTAGGGCATTTTCTCATCATATGGGGTGGGAGGGTTGCAAAGACTGAACTGCATGGACTGTTCACATGGGGAATAAATGAACTTTCTCATAAGTAAGCTCTTCTACCAGCAGTAGCCATATGTTTAATATGAAACTGTGTGGGTCAGGATTGGAAACCCCCAGGGGACAGTGGTAAGGGCAACCAAAAGCCTTGAAAGTTCTTACACCATTTGGGAAAGTAGATTCAGGAGTGGTCTAAGTCCCTCAGAATATACCCAGCCCCTGATGTCTCTGTGGCAATCTCCATAGTGTCATTGCTTATGTTTCTTTAAAAAAATTTTTTTAATGTAAATTATTTTTGAGAGAGAGAGAGAGAGAGAGAGAGACAGCATGATCAGGGGACAGGCAGAGAGAGAGAGGGAGACACAGAATCCAAAGCAGGTTCCAAGCTCTGAGCACTCAGCATAGAGCCTGACGCAGGGCTCAAACCCAAGAACCATGGGATCATGACCTGAGATGGAGTCAGATGCTTAACCGACTTGAGCCACCCAGGTGCCCCACCATTGCTTACATTTCTATGTTATATATGTTATACCTAATATAAAAATTCTGGTTTACGATAGCATTAGAGAAATCATTTAACATCACTAGAGGTATTTAATAAATGTTAAATATCATAAGTTCAGAGAAATTTTGTTAATAAAGGGCATGTTCCAGAAACCTACAGCAAATATCATCATTAATAGTGAATCAACACCAGCACTATAGGCTGTGTGCTATAATATGTCTGTTAACTTTGCTGTTATTCAATGTTGCACTAAGGGTACTAATCCAATTTTGCAAAAAAAGGAAGAAGAAGAATAGGTATAAATATTTGAAATTAATAGAGTAGATGATATGATTGTCTACATAAAAAATGCAAGAGACTCCACCAATAAACTTATTTGAACTAATATGCCAGTTCAGCAAAATGGGAAGGTACAAAAATCGGGACCTCTCCAACTTCCTATTCTTGTACAAATACCTAACAACACATTTTGGAATGTTGGAAAACTATAATATGTATGCATAGCTGAGCCCATGAGGGGGAAGAAAGGGAAGTGTTTACATGCTGGAATAAAACAGAACTTGAGACAGGGTGGTAAGAAAATGCACTAACATAATGGCTTCCAGAGCAAAGGAGGATGTACTTCAGGGGTCATTACCATCGCTGTAACCTAGCAGCTTGGGTTTTAAGATCCGCATGGGGGGTGAGTAGGAAACTAGCTGGCAAGGGACAGGGCACTGGGATGAATACCATATATACATAAAGCAGGGTCTTTAAGAGCTTACCTTCAGTGACAGGATGGATTCTAGAAGTCCACCTGCCAGTCCAGGATGGTTCTGGGTAGGAAAAAAAATTGCCACCCCCTCATACATTCAATCCGCTAGCCTGTTGCTTGGGCAGGTTTGGGGCCTATTTTATGTCCACTGTGTGGTCTAGGAAACTCCAAGATGGGAAATTACAAAACTACAATTTGTATCAGGCTGCTGACATCCCTGGGACGCTTGGGAAAGACAAATCAGCAGGCTGACCTTGGGGGATGATTCAGGAATGCAAGCTGTAAGACATTCCCACAAATAAAGATCCGGTGAAGATGAGCCCACAAACCAAAATTATAACACTCGTTCTAAAATATTCCACGAGATTCAGGGTCCACAAACCATAATAATCAGGAGGATTAGAACCCTGGAAACTCCAGGTAAGACAACAGTCTGAAAATGGCTCTAAAATAAGATTTTAGAAATGAACAAAAACATAAAGGAATCAAAAAGTTAAGAAAGGCTACTAGGGGGGGGGGAAAGACAAATTTTTAAAAATAAAAGCAAATAGAACATTTTGAAATTTTTTATCCAAGAGCTGAAGACTGCAATTTTCCCAGAACTGGTGAAAGACACTAATCCTCAGACTCAGGAAGCCAAATAAATCCCAAGCAAAATAAAGGAAAAGAAATCCATATCCAGATAAACTACATGAAATCCAGAACACCAAAGACAAAAAACTTATCTCAGGGGTGCCCAAGAGAGAGGTGCTTGGGTGGCTCAGTGGGTTAAGTGTCGGACTTGAGCCTAAGTCATAATCTCACAGTTGGTGAGTTTGAGCCCTGCATCAGGCTCTGTGCTGACAGCTTGGAGCCTGGAGCCTGCTTTGGATTCTGTGTCTCTCTCTGTATCTGTCCCTCCTCTGTTCTCTCTCTGTCTCTCTCTCAAAAATAAATAAACATAAAAAAAAAGAGTGCCCAAGAAAAAAAAACAAGAAACTACACAAGAATGACAATTGCCTTTATAGCTGGCTTCTCAACCCCACCAATGGAAACTAAAAGTCCTTCACGTAGGAACAGGATCTTAAAATCACTAAGAATATAATTGTCATCTTAGAATTCTAAATTCAGGAAAACTTTTTAAGAAGGAGGTGGAACAAAGCCTTATAAGGTAGGAGTTGAGAGAGTTTCCCAGCTCTGTTCAATGAAAAAGTAAATCACCTCTATAAAAAAGGTCTGAGATTTGGGGCACCTGTGTGGCTCAGTGAGTTAAGCGGCCAACCTTTGATTTTAGCTCAGCTCCTGATCTCATGGTTCATGAGATCGAGCCCCAAGTGAAGCCCCAAGCTGAGGCCAACTTCAACTGTGTGAAAAGAAGTAATACAAATTTGGGATGCAAAAACAAAGGATAATTAAAACTCAAATCAAAACTATAGTATAATGTAAAATGAGAGAGGATTAATTGGCACTAAATTTTCTCTATTGTGGGGGCACCCAGGGGGCTTCGCTGGTTAAGCATCTGACTCTTGATTTCAGCTCAGGTCATGATCTCACATTTTGTGAGATCAAGCCCCACGTCGGGCTCTGTGCTGACAGTGCTTGGGATTCTCTCTCTCCTTCTCTCTCTGCTCCTCCCCGACTCGTGCCCATGCATGTTCTCTCTCTCTCAAAATAAATTAAAAAAAGGTTTCTCTACTGTTGGCAGGATAGAGACACTAACTTTGTACTTTACTTCTTTTCTTCTCTCTCTTCTATTTTATTTCTTCTCCCTAGTCCTGTTTTCCCTCCTCCCGTCTTTCTTCCCATCTCAAGAACAGAACTGAACTGTTCTAGATTCTCTGTTCATAGCTCATGGTTGTAACTGGTCCATGAGAGGGCGCCTGTCTCAAAGGTACGTAATTATACATCGGCATCTATTCCTTTTTATTCCTAATACCCTCTTCTGCTCCCCTCCCCGCCATAGATGAGCGCTCTACCAGTTGACCTAACCTTGAATTTGCACGTGTCCTTATAAAACACGTGATGTCATTTTGTGCTTGTATTTATTTTAACTCGCATATGTGGAATAGGGCACAGTGTTATGGAGAGATCCTTAATTGCTCAATTAATTAAATGTCCAGTCCAAGACACTCAGGGGGAGGGGTGAATGGAAGTGCTGTTATTAATACTTCCAGAACAGAGATACCCTGTTAAACCTACAATCACCCTAACTACAGACTTTGTTCTCTTATTTAATTGTTTCACTTGGTAACATGTTATTAAATTGTAGTAACAACAACAGCAGTAATATTACTTGCTATATGGCAAACACTTGCAACTCTGAAAGGTGGATATTGTTATTATTCCCATTTTGTGGTGAGTGAACTGAGGCACAGAGAAACTAAGCAAGTTGTATCAGGTCACACAGCCAGTGAGGGTTGAGCCAGTTTTGAACCTGAATCGGGCAGTCTGGCTCTGAAGTCTCTGCTACTACCCAGAGCACACCACAACTGCTTCTGAATCCAAAGGTTCTGTGGGCTTTCAGTGGCCTTGGTGGTATGATAGTGAGACCAGCTACCTTTTAAAGGTTTTGAGGGTCCTATCTTATCTCGTATCTCAGTGGAAAAGTAGCTAAAGTCTCTCCACGGCATCTAATGTTTAATATGACTTTTCAGTTTATGCCATTTTATTTTCCAAGAATTTTGTTGTTTATCTTATTTCTTTTTAAGTAAGCTCTACCCCCAACTTGGGGGTAGACCCATGACCCCGAACTCATGACCCCGAGATCAAGAGTCACATGCTCTGCCAACTGAGCCAGCCAGGTGCCCCTCTTTTCCCAGAATTTTAAAACCTGAAATAAGATTTGATTTCTGTAAAATTACTTTCTGAACCTTTGAGGGAACTGTACTTTTCTTTTGTTCCTCTCTCAGTGTGGTGAATTACACTGGTAGATTTTTCAGAGGCTGTCTCACCATCCTGGAGTAAACCTTCCTTGATCATGATGTATTACTTTTTAAAACTCTGTTGGATTCAGTTAGTGGAAATAAGAATTTTTGCCAAATGGACTTACAATGTACTTTCCTTCTGATGTCCTTATTCGGTTTTGAAATATGTGTTACAGCTAGCCTCATGAAATGAATTGCTCAGCTTTCTCTGTTAGTCTATTTTCTGGATCTTCTTGTGTAAGACAGGAATTACCCCAAAGTGTGGGGGAATATCACATGGAAAGTGTCTGAGCCCAGAGCTCTGGGGGAGGGCAGAAGGTCTGTCTGGTTACCATTTTAGTGTCTTTGATTTGTCTATTCCAGTTTCTGTTTCTTTGTTCACCAATTTTTGCCATTTCATTGCTTCCCAGAAATTTACCCCCTTGGTTTTGGTTTTCAAATGTATTAGCATATGGTTGTTAGTATTTTTATTATAATACATTTTTATGGGGGCGCCTGGGTGGCTCAGTCGGTTGAGCGCCCGACTTGGGCTCAGGTCATGATCTCACAGTCAGTGAGTTCGAGCCCCGCGTCAAGCTCTGTGCTGACAGCTCAGAACCTGTTTCATATTCTGTGTCTCTCTGTCTCTTTCTGCCCCTCCCCCCCCCCTCTCTCTCTCTCTCTCTCTCCCTGTCTGTCAAAAATAAACATAAAAAATTTAAAAATAATAATACATTTTTATGATGAAATATACATACAGACAAAAGACTATATGTAATATATATACATACACATGTAATACATAAACAGTAATAATAAAAATTATAAAAAAATAATAGTAAAGTGGAGACCCATGCCCACTTACCTTAGGGCCACTCTGTGTCCCCATTCTCTGCCTCTGTCAACTCCATCCCTCTAAGTCTCTTCCAGTGATTTAATGACCAAGAGAGTTGTATCCCAGGAATGCAAGGTTGGTTTAATATTTGGAAATCACTCAATATAATTAAACATGTCAATGGAATAAAACCAAAAAAACCCATATTGTCATCTCAAATAGAATACAGGGCTTAAAGAAACTTAAAAATACCTAAATAAATGGAGAGACACACCATATTAAAGACTCAGTACTGTTGGGGTGCCTTGGTGGCTCAGTCAGTTAAGCATCTGACTCTTGATTACAGATCAGGTCTTGATCTCAGGGTCATGAGTTCAAGCCCTGCATTGGGCTCTGTGCTGGGCGTGAAGCCTACTTTAAAAAAAAAAAAAAAAGACTCCATACTGTTCAGATGTCAATTCTCCCCAAATCTATAAATTCAATGGGATCCTGATCAAAATTTCATTAGGTATTTTGGTAGAAGTTGATAGGCTTATTCCAAAATGTATATAGACATGCAAATAACCTTGTATAGCCAAAGCAATTTTATAAAAGAACATTTTGGGAGACTCGGTCTACTTGATTTCAAGATTTAATATAAAACTACTGTAATCAGGATAGCATGCAGATTAATGAAACAGAACAGAGGATCCATAAGTAGACCATGCATATGCAGTCAGTTTGATAAGGTGCCAAGGTGACTAAATGGAGAGAGAAAAGTATTTTCAACAAGCGGTCCTGGAACAATTGGATATCCACATGGGAACAAAACAAATACCAAAGCCTACCCCACACCATACATAAAAATTAACTTGAAATGGACCATAGATCTACATGTAAGAGCTAAAACTATAAGACTTCTAGAAGAAAACTTAGCATATAATCTTTGCAACGTTAGAGTGAACAAAGACTTTTCGAATAGGACACAAAAGCACAAATGATAAAAGAGAAAGTTGATACATTAGATTTTATTAAAATTTTCTTTTTTCTTATTTGCTCATTACAAACAGGTGTCCTTCTTAATGCCCATCACCCATCTAGCCCCTCCCCCACCCACCTCCCTCCATCAATCCTCAGTTTGTTCTCTGTCATTAAGAGTCTCTTGTGGTTTGCTTTCCTCTTTTTTTTCCTTCCCGTATGTTCATCTGTTTTGTTTCTTCGGTTCCACATATGAGTGAAATCACATGGTATTTGTCTTTCTCTGACTTATTTCCTTTAGCGTAATACATTCCAACTCCATCTGCATCATTGCAAATGCCAAAATTTCATTCTTTTTGATGACTAATATTCCACTGCACACACACACACATATACATATATATATACACCACATCTTCTTTATCCATTCATCAATAGATAGACATTCGGGCTCTTTCCACAGTTTATCTATTGTTGATAATGCTGCTATAAACAGCATGGTGTCTGTGCCTCTTTGAATCTGTATTTTTGTATCCTTTGGGTAAATACCTAGAAATGCAATTGCTGGGTCCTAAGGTAGTTCTATTTTTAGCTTTTTGAGAAATCTCCATTCTGTTCTGCAGAGTGGCTGCACCCAGTTTGCATTCCCACCAACAGTGTAAGAGGGTTCCCCTTTCTCCACATCCTTGCCAACATCTATTGTTTCCTGTGTTGTTAATTTTAGCCATTCTGACAGGTGTGAGGTGGTATCTCATTGTAGTTTTGATTTGTAGTTCTGTTAGACTTTATTAAATTTTTTAATTTTTGTTCTTCTGAATGTACCACTGAGAAAATAAAGACAGGACACAGACTAGAAGAAAATATTCACAATACATATATCTAGCAAGGACTTGTGTCTGGAATATATTAAAAATTTCTTACAACTCAATAATGAGATTATGGGGCACCTGGGTGGCTCAGTCGATTAAGGGTCTGACTCTTAATTTTGGCTCAGGTCATGCTCTCACAGTTTGTGAGTTCAAACCCCATGTCAGGCTCTGCACTGACAGCACAGAGCCTTCTTGGAATCCCTCTCTCCCTGTCTCTCTGCCCCTCCACTGCTCGCTCATGCTCTCTCTCTCTCTCTCTCAAAAATAAATAAACATAAAAAAAAAGTTTAAAGACCAAAAGAAATGGGCAAAACGCTTGAAGAGACACTTCACAGAAGAAGATGTGAAAGCCAGATAAGCACACAAAAATGTCCTCAGCATCATTGATTACCACGGAAATGTAGTTTCTTATAAAGATAAGCATAAGCTTATTGTTCAAACCTGCAATCCCTCTCCTAGGTATTTGCCCAAAAGAAATGAAATATGTCCACACAAAGAATCGTACATAATTCACGCAGCAGCTTTTTCCATACCAACCACAAACTGGAAACAACACAAATGTCCACCAAGAGGTGAGTAGATAACCAACGTGTGGTGAGTCCATGCAATGGACACTACACAGTAATAAAAAGGAAGAAATTGGGCACTGGGTGGCTCAGTCGGTTAAGTATCCGACTTCAGCTCAAGGTCATGATCTCACCGTTGGTGGGTTTGAGCCCCGCGTCGGACTCTGTGCTGCCAGCTCAGAGCCTGGAGCCTGCTTCAGATTCTGTCTTCCTCTCTCTCTGCCCCTCCTTGTGCTGTCTCTCTCTCTCTCTCTCAAAAAATGAATAAGCATTAAAAAAATTTTTTTAAAAAGGAAGAAATCACCTGTACGCATAGTATAATGGTCCTCAAAGTATGAGGCTCAAAGAAGCCAGACACAAAAAACAAGGTAGAATTATGATTCAATTTATAGGATATTCTGGGAAATGCATCCTTATAGTGACAAAAACAAAAGCAAACAAAAAAACAACAACATCATGAAAAAAATCTCACAGATCAGTTGTCCCTGGGGGCCAGGCAGGGGTGACTGACAGCAAAGGACGGGCAAGGGCAGTAGCAACTTTGGAGGGTAAGGGAAATATATTGTGTCCTATTGTGGTGCTGGTTCCACAGATGCACATATTTGTCAAAACTTAAACTGTAGACTAATTGTGTATACTTTCCTATCAATAAACCATAGCACAATACCATTGATTTTAAAATTTACATGAATTCATATTGATAAATCTCAAAAACAACATCTTGGTCCCCAAAAAACACTCTGAAGGAGGATATATAAAGTATGACCTTGATGTGAATTTTACCAACATCTGAAATAATTTGTTATTCACGGATGCATATGTATAAAAATGTTATTAAAACATGCACGGTGATAATATATAACAAAGTTAAGGTAGTGATTAGCTCTGAGAAGGAAGGAGCCATAGGAGTTGACGGATGATGAGGTTTAGCGATGACTCTCCCCAGGGAGAGTCATATGTGACTATCAAGTTGTAATAGGCTTAAAAAATCTAAAGCAAATATGACAAACTGTGAATATTTTAAAAGTGTTAAGCTGGGTGCGGGTACCTAAGGGTTTTGTATATTACTCAGTATACTTCTCCATGCATTTGGAATTTTTTTTTAATGTTTACTTATTTGAATAAAGAGAGAGAGGGAGAGACAGAGCGTGAGCAGGGGAGGGGCAGAGAGAGGGAGACACAGAATCCAAAGCAGGCTCCAGGCTCTGAGCTGTCAGCACAGAGCCCGATGTGGGGCTCGAATCCATAAACTGTGAGATCCTGACCTGAGCCGAAGTCAGACGCTCAACCGACTGAGCCACCCAGGCGCCCCGAGACCAGACATTTCTATATGCACATATAAATGTATAGAAAGACGGAGAAAACTCTGGAAGAAGGTACACGAAATTGAACTCTCTGGAGAGGGGCCCGGGATGAAGAGAAAGTTCAGGGAGATGTCTGTTCTGTCTGCATTAACAGAATGTTTTACATGGAGAACATTGTCTATATTACTTGGACAAAACCAAAACCAAGCATGGAAGACAAAGGCAGTTCGCCCTCCTGTACCGTTTACATGTACAAATGCGGGGACCACAGAATCCCACCGGCGCGTCCTTCCATATCCAATTTATTTATATTATTGGTAGCCTGCTAATGTTGGCTTTCCCCAAATTTGCATTTAGCTCTAAACTCATGGTTCATTTCCATGAACGATGCAGCTATAACGTTTGCTACCACCAGGTTCTGTGCTCTGCTATGGGACCACAGGGTGACAGGGACACAGTCCCGTTATGGGCCCATCTCTGTCTCACAGGTGAGACTGTCAAGGGGAAAAAAAATAATCGTAATACATATCCTAATCAGGTGATCCGGCAGTCTTGGCCCTTGCCATCTGTCCAAATGAGGTGAAAACTTAATGTCCACACTGGAACCTGCACTCAGATTCTTGGAGCACCTTTAGCCATAATTGCCAAAACCTGGGAGCAACAAAGATCTCCTTCAGTAGGAGAATGGAGGAATAAGCCAGGGTGTAATCAGACAGTGGAATATTATCAAGCCATGAAAAGCCAGGGACGGACCCAAATGTCTATTACAAAGCAAAAGAAGCCAATCCGAACAGGCTACTGACTATATTATTGCAACTATAAGACATTTTGAAAGAGGCAAACTCTGGAGACAGTGGAGATCAGTGGTTTCAGGCACTGGGGGCAGAGAGGGATGATCGGAGAGCAAAGACGCTTTTTAGGACAGTAATACTACGCTGTGTGATATTGCAATGGTGGACATACATCGTTGTGCATTTGCCCAGACCCATAGGATGCGCAGCACCCAATGTGGACCCCGATGTAAATTAGTATGGAGTTTGAATGATAATGACATGTCAGTGTAGGTCGGCCAGTTGTAACAAGGGGACCTCTCTGGCGGGGGGGGGGGGGGGTGCTGCGCGTTGTGTGGGGTGGGGAGGGTCGAGTTAAATGGAAACTATTTTCTGCTCAATTTTACTGTGAACCTAAGATTGCTCTAAAAGATAAAGTCTACTTTAAAAATTGAACTATAACCTTCCAGCTCTAAAATTTTCTGATTCTAATTTTTTTTTTTTTTTTTACAGAGGAGACAATTCTTGTTCCTTGATGTTTTAAACTCAGTTTTAAAATCTCACTTGTTCACAGGCATCAAACGAAGTAAAACCTTTTTGAAAATATCTGCATGCGTGCTTTAAAAACATTAAATTTCTGGGGCGCTTGGGTGGCTCAGTCAGTTAAGTGTCCGACTTAGGCTCAAGTCATATCACAGTTTGTAGGTTCAAACCCTTCATCGGGCTCTGTGCTGACAGCTCAGAGCCTAGAACCTGCTTCCAATTCTGTGACTCCCTTTCTCTTCTGCCCCTCCTCCACTTACGCTCTTTTTCTCTCTCTCAAAAGTAAACTTAAAAAAAATAAATAAGGGCGCCTGGGTGGCTCAGTCTGTTTAGCATCTGACTCCAGCTCAGGGCATGATCTCGTGGTTCATGGGTTCGAGCCCCACGTCGGGCTCTGTGCTGACAGCTCAGAGCCTGGAGCCTACTTTGGATTTTGTGTCTTCCTCTCTTTCTCTGCCCGTCCCCTGTTCATGCTCTGTCTCTCAAAAATGAATAAACGTTAAAAAAATTAAAAATAAATAGATAAAAAAATAAAGTTTCTTGTTAAAAAACACTTTCTTTTAGAATCTTTAAAGGCGATATATGTCTCTAATATTTATATGTATCACAACACAAGTATTTACACTCAAATCGCATTTACCTAACAGATTTTTTAAAAATACTGATTGAAAAAAACAAAAAGCGAGTATAGCCCAGCGCGCAACACAAACTTGTGTTATCCGGATCTACCAGCAGGTGGCACACAAGTCCTGAGGCTTGGAAATGTTTGAGCCACACTAGAGAAATCCAGTCTTTCACATGTGCCTCCCCTCTCCCTGCACCGGCTGCTGAAGCTGGCTGCATGAATCATGATCCATTGGTGGCCACATGTAAAAGCTGAGTCCCATGGCATCCCCTGTGCCCTACTTTCAGGAACAGAAGGGAAGATGGAGGAGTCAAGGGAAAGACCCATTTATTGAGCTCTTATTGTATGCCAAGCCCTCCACGTGCATCATCTTATTGGATCCTACAAAAATCCAATAAGCTGGGTTATTATTTTACGGGGAGACTGAGGTGCTTGTCTAAGTCCCACCAGCAACTCAGCCCCCGAATCCTTAGCAGAGAACCTTCATTTGGGTGCCCTTGTTCAGAGTAACTGTGATGAGTTTTTTTGTGTGTGTCGCCTGGACGGCTAAGGGATGCCCAGATGGCCAGTCAAACTTTAATCCTGGGTGTGTCTGTAAGGGTGTTTCTGGAAGAGATTGGTGTTTGAATCACTAGACTGAGGTTAGAGATTCTCAGCACCGTTCAATCCCCTGGGGACCAGAATGGAACCAAAAGGGGAAGGAAGGGCAAATTCTCTCTTCTCGCCCATGAACGTCTGGAGCTCTCGGCTCTGAACCCTTCAGACCCTGGGGCTCACCCCTCCTCAGGCCTTTGGCCTCACACTGGGAGATACACCATCAGCTCCCCTGATTTTTAGGGATTCGGTCTCGGACTGAGTTACACCACTGGCTTTGCAGGTTCTCCAGTTTGCAGATGGCGGGACTTCTTGGTCTCTAACCACATGAGCCAATTCTCCCATCTCTGCCCCAGCCCTGCTCGTGCATTCTCTCTCAAAATAAACATAAAAACTAAAATTTGCCTGTCTGTATGATTTCAGTGCTTTTGCTAAAAGGAACTTGGATGAAAAATTAAAATAGAATAAAATTAATAAAATAAAAGGAACTTGGATGTCTTTCCTGGCCACTAGTTGAATTCAAGGACTACTACCCACCCGCAGGCACGGTGAGGCCCAGAGTTCTCCAGCTAATCTGCAGCGTAAACAACCCCTTCCAGAACCGGGGCCCTGCCTTGAGCAGCAAAGCCCTTTCTCTGCACAAAGGCCAGGCACTGAGGTCTCTGGAACCATCTGGAGAAAGGTAGCAAGTGCTCGTGTCCAGGTCAGGGCATCCGAGGCAGCAGCGAGGGTCCCCAGAGCCGTGTGCACCAGTGACTCATCGGCCACTTAGTATGTCCCAGTTGCGTGTATTAACCCCCTGAATAGCCCCCGAAACAAAAGAAGCAAGAGATGCCCCAGAGGGAACAAAGAACTGGAGAAAATCATAAATATGCTGTGAGTTCCTGGGGCCAAACCCCAGGGCATCAGTGAGAGTTTCTGACTGTAGACAGCTCGGCACCAGCTTTTTCCCCATCAGTAACTGGAGACTCCTGAAGTGTATACTGGGACAACTGGTGAAGGTATCACGGAAGGCACCAGAGAGTTCACACCAAGGTTGTTTATTTCCTACCTTTTCTTTACAACCCTCCACCCAGGGATGAGACCCACGCGTGGGTCTCAGGCTCAAATCCCCCTCCAGAAACAGTCACGTTTCTGACTCTATAGGACACAGGTCCCTGGAGGTCCCAGCAGCTCCCCAGGTCACTTTTCCTCCGCCCAGCACCCTGCAGTCCTGGATCACCTGTCCTTTCCCCATTCACACTGAGCAGATGTCTGAAATCGTGGGTATGATATACCTATAGCCTAGATTTCTGTCTCCTAGTGCCCAGAAGGAAATTTCTGGTGGATGCACTCAACTAGTCAGGCAATTAGCAGGACACAAAGGGGTCCGAATCATAGACTATCTTGCTGCCACAGTGAGGACAGGGGTTAGTTCTAAGCCAGATGGTCCGGGGCAGTCCTAAGTCCTTCAGAATGCCCAGCAGCTCAGCCTGAGCCTGGGCAAACCTCCCTGGGTGGATGATCCCCCGACTGCTGTAACTCTCCAGAGGGGCAGGATACAGCTCGAGGCTCAGGCGGCTCAGCCCGGCGGTGTGACGCAGCAACCTCTCCATCAGGGCCACGGAGAGGTGGTTCCCGCGGACACTGAATGTCTGGAGCTGGTGGCAGCGGCTGAGGGCCGGCAGGATGGCCTCCAGGTGGGTGTCCGAGAGTCCACAATATTCTAGTACCAGGTCCTGGACGGTGGCTGCCACTGTCTCGAGCAGAACTTGGAGGGGCTTGGGACTAAAACGGGCCAGGCTGAGGCCACTCAGGTCCAGCTCCTTCAGCTGACTGATGCTTGGGCACTGGGACAGGCATGCCAAGTCTGATTCTGTAAGCTGGCAGTTGGTTATGGAGAGGGCCTCCAAGGGGCTCTTCAGGCACCTGGGGAGAAACCAGGCAGTTAGGTCTGGCGATCGGGGGAGCAGGGAGCCTTAAGGGGAGACAGCTGGCTTGTCCAAGGCCGACATCGTCGTGACCATCTGATGAAGGTCAGTCCCAGGATCCCAGTCTCATTTTAGGCTGAGCCCTTTCACTTGTGCGACTGAGATTTCGCAAAATCTTTAAAGCTCCCTTTCCCCATCTGTCAAGCAAGCAGAGTACAACATACTCCACTTACTTATGGAAATGAAGGTAATGGAACGAGCTAGAATATGCTCAATTAATCGTGGGCACCAGTGAGTTTTGATGGTGGTACATGCAAGACCAGAAATACTCTCAACTCAGGCTTCTTTCAGGCCGCTGCTTGGGCCTTAGGTGCCCATATCTTTGGGCCAGGTGAGGCTAACGGAGACACACAAAGAACGAACCAGGGCAAGGGGCGCTTTCGGGGGGGCGGGGGGGGGGTGCTCAGTCCGTTGAGCGTCGGACTTCGGCTCAGGTCATGATCTCCTGGTTCGTGGGTTTCAGCCCCATATCGGTCTCTGTGCTGACAGCTCAGAGCCTGAGCCTACTTCGGATTCTGTGTCTCCCTCTCTCTCCTCCCCTCCCCTGCTCGTGCTGTCTCTGTCTCTAAAACATAAAGGTTAAAAAAATAAATAAATAAATAAATAAACCGGGGCAAGACCCCACCCCGTCGGCTGGGGGCGCCAGTCTGCAGGGGCTCCCATCCCTGCATCATCCGCAGACCATCTAGCGCTCCTCGTCCTTCTTTCTGCTCTTGTTCCCCTTCCTCACCTCCAGGAGCCTGCATTTCCCTCATTGATGACCTGACCTGGAGCACAAAACCTTTCACAGAGGGGAGTTGAGACGGGCTGCGCAAGCGCGCGAGGCCGGGGAGGGAGCTCCGCGCTTACCTTGGGAAATGCTCACGTCGGCTGTGGCTTCCCCCTCTTCGGGGCCCTCTTCCCTTCACTGTCCCCCCGGCCACCTTGACTCAGACCTCTCTTCCCGATGGAGGAATTCCCAAGCCCACCCCCACGCCCATCTGACCCCCCCCCCCCCCCCCCCCGCGGCTTCCCGGCAAGGCGTCTCTTTCCACAGCCTCCAACCCAGTCCAGCCCAGTGGGGCCCCGCCCTCACCTGAGCATCTGGCCCAGGCAGCCCTCGAGGAAGGCGGGAGATTCCATACGGAGCTTCCGCAGGTGGCGCAGCCGGAGGAGCTGGGAGGTGAATCGGCCAATGTGCTTTTCCTCGGAGGAGGAGGAGGGCTTGTGGATATGGGAGAGGACGAGTCTCTGCACGTTACTCATCCGGCCCAGGTAAGGAGCAAACTTCCCCAGGGTCGACAGCTGCCAGGTGAGATGCACCTCCAGGTGCATCCAGGACACAGCCCAGCTGCACCAGATTCAGGACCTCCTTAATATTTTGGACGGGCATCCCGAAAATCGTCACCTTCTTACAGCACAGGTGTAGCGATCTCCTCCGTCTGGCCCACCTAATGAGGTTGGCCAGGCGTTCATCCAGGGCCCTTTCCCTGAGGCAGAGGTCTACGAACACCGTCAAGGGACCCGAGGGCCCCTTCATCCTTAAGCTGTCCTCTGCCACGGGTCCCGTCAGCGGGCACTCGTGGACCCTGGCTCCAGACCACATGCTCCAGAAGTTCCGACTGGCATTCCGTAAATCCAGCACCCGCAGTTTCCACCTCCTGTGGGCGACAGGGGAGATTGGCCGAGATGCTTCGCGATCGGTGCAGAAAGAGACCAGGAGTCTCAGTTTGGGCAACAGTGGGACGCCCCCCCCCCCCCCACCGCCGCGCCTTCACTTCACATCCCAGACATCGCTCAGCTGCTCCCTCGCCCTCTTCTTCCCTCCCTGCCTTACTTTTCTCTAACTCCTTTTCCCCTCCCATCCTCCCTGGTGTTTGCTTAGTTCCTTTAAGTATCACTGGCAGGAGGCGGAGACAAGCGGCCCTCGCCTCCAGAAGGCATTGCCCACGGGGAGCCCAGCAGCAGCCAAGTCCTGGGCTCCTTCACTGGCCTCATCGGTTGCCTCTAATCCACCCTTTGGCCATCCAGTCTCCCTGACCCCAGCCACCTCTTCCAGGATGCCCGGGACCCTACCAGGCTACATGGATGAGCCTTACCTGGGCCGAACCTTCCGGGCAAGCAGGCAGTCAAGCCCATCGAGCACGGCTTGTAAGGCCTTCTGGTGAGGCATCTGTGTCAGGCCCCCCAGAGGGAGGCGGGCAAAGGGCCAGGCCCGCACCATCGCCTTCAGGGTCTTGTCGCACCTCCCAGCCAGGGCCTCCATGAACAGCAGCGGGAAGAGCTCTGTGGGCAGATACTCCAGAGCGGCGATCGCCAAGTCCTCGTCCTTCAGCAGGCTCTTGGCCGCCAGTTCCAGGAGTCTGGGCGGGGTCCTGGTGACCATCCTGAATCTGCTCTGAAAGGAATCCTCTGGCAATGTCAAGGGAACAAGTCCTCCTTCCCGGGCCAGGCCCATCTTCTCCTCGCCCTCGGGAGGAACCCACTCAGGGCCAAAGTCACGGTTCTGGCAATGGTGGGAGAGCCTCAGTTTACCCCAGTTCCACTCTGGGCTCTGTGGCCGGCCACAAAGCCATCGCTCTGCCCCTGCCGGCACCGGGGCGAGTGTCTCACAAGTACCAGGGGGAAGGAAACGCAACCGCTGGCCCAGACATTTCCACCCACTGCTTCCCTTGATTCCAGTACCACTGGCAAGTGGTAGTGAGGGGCCTGAGAGTGTCATGTGGCCTAACTCATCCTCAGTGCCCCCTGACTGGGAAAGATGAGGGAGATACCTCCAAAAGTTTTAAATGAGAAATTGTAAAAGCCGTATAACAGTGTTATACAGAATTTGGGAGTAGCAAGAAAATCCCTGAGAGGTACATTTCCATGCACGCACAAGTGGGGGAGGAGGGGGAGGGAGAGAGAGAGAGACAGACAGAGAAAACCTCAAACAGGATCCACACCCAGCTCGGGGCCCAACTCGGGGGCTCCGTCCCACGATGGTGAGATCATGACCTGAGCCCAAATCAGGAATCGGAAGCTCAATTCACTGAGCCACCCAGGCACCTCACGTGGGATGTTTTTAAGCGTTTAGTTAAAAAAGGAAGAACTGGTAAAATCACAAAGCCATAAAATATAGCAGCGATAATTGAAGGGCACAAACTAAATATTTAAAATGTCAAGAAATAAAAATTTAAAAATATATTTAAAAAATCTGCCTGGCCAAGACATTTAAAAATGACATGAACCAAAGCTCAAAATCAAAATGTTTGGGATTTAGGCAAAACTGTACTTAGGGTCACCTGTGTAGCTCAGTCCGTTGAGCGTCCGACTTCGGCTCAGGTCATGATCTCACGGTTCGTGAGTTCAAGCCCCACGTCGGGCTCTGTGCTGACAGCTCAGAGCCTGGAGCCTGCTTCAGATTTTGTGTCTCCCTCTCTCTCTGGGCCCTCCCCCCACTTGCTCTCTCTCGCTCTCTCTCAAAATAAATATTCAAAAAAAACCAAAAAACAAAAAACAACCAAAGCCTTAAACCTGCTCACCTCAAAAAGAAAGGAAAAGGAAATGTGTGCCATCTTGAGCTGCATGGGATGGGAATGTCCTTAACCAGGACAGGAACTTACCATCTCTGAGGCAGTCGGCCAGGTGCTCAGATCTCCGACCTGGTGGAGAAGCCAAGTCTGTGGTTCCAAGGATGGAGGGCTCTGTATTTCTTCTCTGGTGCCTGAGGCTTTTACACACCTTTCTAATCCCATATCCCCCACCCCTTTCAACCACTAACTTCTAATTGGAGAACAACACTTGATTAGATTCTTCAATCTCCTTCCGGCTATTCCTGATTGGGTCTTTGCCTTTTTCTAGATTGATTGAATCATATGCCTATTCAGGAAGGGGAAAGAGTTAGAGAGGGGGGGAAAGTCAAGAACTCATTAATCGATTCACTCCACAAAAATGGATTGGGTTTTACTAATAGGGTGTGGTCTAGCCCTGAGTATGAGACAAGGAAGTTTAATCTATTCCTGACATTAGAAAGTATCAGTTATTGGGCGATCTTTGACCCCATCAAAATTATCAAGATGTTCCAGAGTTAAAACAGCTTCATGCAGACAGTGGTATCATCCCCAAAGAAAACAAAATAAGGGTCTCTGAATTGAGTTGTCACTTAGGTTTTACGTCAAGTAATAGAGCAAATCAGGAGCCCACTCAGGGAGCAAGGTGGGGCAGCTGGGTTGAAGTTGGTTCTCCAGACCGTAAGACTTCTCTGAAGGAGATCAGGTCAAAGTCATAAGGAGAAAGTGGGGCTAGGGGCTGGGCAGGGCAGAGGTGGGCGATCCTAATGGGACCCTGTGAATGACCCAAGACTGTAAAATACGGGTTATTTTCCTTGGGGAGCAGGGAGATTGAAAGACTTTTCTCTCAATAGAGACATTAACAAGGGAGTGGCTGGGGTAGAGACAACACCATTCTTGAGGGCAGGGAGGGAGATTCTTTCTTCAGACCCTCCAGGGAGGGAAAGGGTGTTTCTCCAAGAAAGATGGGATTAGCTTGGGGACCTGACCTGAGAAGCCTAAATCTAAAAATGTCAGCTGAGGGAGAGGCAGGTAACCCTAGCAAGTCAGACACTTCCAAGTCTGAAAGCTCCAGCAAGGGTGGACACCATGGACCTTCGGGATCTTGGAGCCAGGAAGACAAATAAACGTGGGCCAATCACGCATGTGACCTCGTCAGCATCATGGCAGCTGTTTCCAGGAGACATTTTCTTTTAGCCTCAGAGTTGTTCCCACAGAGGACACTTCCCAAACAGCAGGTAGATTGGCCCCAGCCATTTCTGGGGCCTCGGGAACCTAACCTTTCCAACCCCACTGGCCCCTTTCGAAGCATAATTTGACAATGAACATTTCCTCCGATTTAGGTAACAATTGAGGCAAATGTAGCTTCAAAGACCCCTTTCTACCCTTAAGATATCTTGGACACGGAGAGCCTGACCAAGGACATGACATTAGGCAAAGAAATAAAACTCTCTGTTTGTAACAAGTGGAGTACACTGAACACCACCCCCTTTCCCCCACAAAATCCGGAAGCTATGTTCAGTGTTTGCAGATCTGCCAAATGTAGGGATGAATCCCCGCCCGGGCTGGATCACAAGTGGATTCTTTTGAAGTCTCAGGATATGAAGAATGGGAGACTATCCCTCTGTTTCCAGATAATTCCCCAAGCCTTTCTCTCCTCCATTCAGTGTGAGGTCCAAACAATTCTTCTATTACCACTGGGTGCCAGGGCTAAGATTCTTTGAAGGATGTTCTCCATCTTGGTATCTTTCTGGAAGATTCTTTTTTGCCACATATCTGCCCTCGGGATAAATGGCCTTTGCATAACGTTGGGTTTAGTTGGATTGTACTCAACAGACATTTTAACTCCTAGCAATCACCTTTATTAATAACCTGCATTAGGGTGAGATTCGTGACAAGGATAATCATAAATGCCTGTTATTGAACACACACTGGGCAAGCCATGGTGCCAGCACTTTTCCTCCACTGCCTCAAATAACCTTCACAGAGAATCTGAAGATCACTGCTAGCTCCCCCATTTTTAAGCCTACTAGCTTTGACACAGTGAAGAGTTGGAGGCTCAGAAGAACCTCCCTAGTTTTCAGACAACTTAAATGTTAGAAAATACTTACTGACAGACTTCTTGTGAGTATCAGTGAAAATGAGAAAATTGTAGAAGTCCAAGGGAGGGATATTTCTATGGGATCCAAGCTTCTATGAGACCCAAGGAGGTAGGAGGGGTCAAAGTCTTCAAATGTCCTCGAAAATATAAATGTTCAACACTCTTCTCTTCTCAGGCAACAGGACACTCTTTTCTGTCCACCACCACACAGGGCCTGTTTGCTAAGGGGACACACTGGGGCATCCGAAGAGGAGGGAGCCCATCTGCACAGAGATGCCATCATCCCTGCTCAATTCAGGGGTCCAGCAGGACTCCTGGAGTCTGGTGAGAAGCCTGGATTTGTGGGACATTTTATTGTGTCCTGCTCTCCTGTCCTCATGACCCCTAGTTTACTGCCCGTGTGAGAGCAGCCTTCTGAACCCATCAGGGTGATGTCCTGACCCCCTTTCTCCAGTTACAGAATCCCAACTGAGATTCCAAAAATCTGCTCCTGGGTCCTTGCTCAGGGGGTTAGAATATTTCTTCTAGTTCCCTCTCCCAGCCTGAGCTGACGTGGCAGCCTTCTCTTCCTCCATTCCAGGAGCTCCAGCTCACCTCTCCTAGAATGTGGAGCATGGAGACCTTTCCCATGGTATCAGCAGAAATCAAGAAATTCTTCTCACATTCTACTAGGCTATTTTGAAGGATATGACTAACCACAAGGCACAGAGTACCCCAACTGCTCTTCTGAATCCAAAGAGGCACCCAGAAATGCTGGAAAGTGACCCCTTTTGGGTTTCAGAGGAGGACCCTGATTCTTCTGGTCTTCCTAGAGGTTCAAGGATGATGAAAGGCTTTGGGGACCATTATGAAGTGGCTCTTCCCTCTGTGTCTCTCTTGGCCCAGACCTTGAGCTAGCAAAATCCTACTGGGATCCAGGAAATTGTTCTCTCCCAAGTTAGATTTCTTCTTACCTTGAAGTGTCTTGTCTTCAGTGCCTTTTTAAAAGCCCAAGTCTCTTTTGACCCTAATTACCCCCTCCAGTTCCACGAATATCTTGCCCTAAATAAGGGGCTGTTCTCTTTCTTCCTCATCAATAAAGGTTTCATGACAAATCACCCTGGGTCCAGACAATTAAGGCCAAGGGACTAGCTTGTAGAAGCATGGGGTGGGAAGCGTGTCGGCTAGCTCCCTCAAGGGGGGGGAGGCGCCAGAGGAACCTAGGGAAGGAAGAGGAAAAAGAGCAGGGTATGGCCAGCTGAGCAGAAGAATATGTCCCCTGGTTCTTGCAGAGCTGTGTTCCTTCAAGGCTGAGCCCACCAGGGTCTCAGCCTGGATTTGGGGGCTGAGAGTTTCCGAAGAGTTTCTGAGCTGACAGCTCAGAGCCTGAAGCCTGCTTTGGATTCTGTGTCTCCTCTCTCTGCCCCTCCTCCACTGGTGCTCTGTCTCTCTCTCTATTTCAAAGATAAATAAACATAAAAACATTTTTTAATTAAAAAAATAAAATTCATAGTGCTGATGGACACACAATTCTATGAATAGACTAAAATCACACAATTGTAGCCTACACATAGCTGGATTGTGTGGTATATGGATTATACCCCAGTAAAGCTGTTATTTTTTTTAATGTCACACTTCACACTCATTTTTTTTTTAATTTTGGAAAACACAACTGCTTTTGATTAAAAAAAAAAAGATGGTGTTTATATTTCGTAGCCAATAGGTTGCGAACTGTTATATATAATTTCATTAATAAACGTTTTTAACATTTTTCCATTTGAGTTGATATAGAAAATATTAATAGACATAACCCACCTGAACAAAAGCTCTTGGGGATCTTTGATACATTTTAAGGATAAAAAGGAGTCTTTGAGACCAAACTTTGAGACCTGCTGATCTAGGAAGAAAGTTACCAAAAAGGAAAGCAGTGGTTTCTCCCTAGTGTTGAGAACTTACATGATGGTTCTTTTCTCCTTATATTGTTAGTTGATGCCCTGCGAGCCACCCACATACACCTGGCATGATCTGACTGGTAGGGGTCAGCGCCCCCCCCCCCCCAGACAGACCACACTCTAGCGGCAACTCCTCGCTTGGTTGTGTTAGTTTAGACAGAGAAGTCAATCCTAAATGCAAACATTTCTTTTGTCTCTTCCGTTGCTTTCATTTCTCTTTCCAGTCCAGTTTTTGGCATGACTTCTCAGAATAATTTTAATATGAATCATGAAGTCAGCAACACGCAGTGCCTTACAAACCAACGGAGTGTGGAGAAATGTGGGGTGCGGTCTGGGGTGCAGGGGTACCTCTCAGCGGTGGGACCCGAGGCGCTCGGTTCCATGCCCTGGCTCCTAGCCGGACCCACCAGCCTGGCGGTGCCTGGACCATTCGTGCAGCGGTTTCCTTATTATGGTTTATGCTTGAAGATGCACTGGGCCAACACCAAAGAATCAAGCCAGCTAGAGTCATATCAAGCTGTCCCCTGAACTTCCAAGTGAAGTTCATCTGCATAACTGGGGCTTCCCCCACCAGCGCCCCTAGTTTGCACTGGGTGCAACTCCCGGCCTGACCTCAGAACCCTTTCCCGACTTGGATCACAGGACACGGTTCTTCAGACCTTGGAAGAGTGGACACGTGGGCGGGCTGGGAGACTACAAGGTTATCCTCAGGGCCTTCTAGGCCCCAGGACGCCGTCTCCCGGTTCGTGCTGGAGTTGCAGAGCGCCCCCTGGGGCTACCACGACGCCACATCTCTTTCCAGGGTGGTCCTTCTGCAGGGTGTCTATCAGTGGCAGAGCCGTTCCCCAGGGAAGGCGGTGACTCAGAGTCCAGGTTCCCAGGAGGTTCCTTGATAACTGCTTCAGACACAGCCCAGTGGCCACGCCCACGCAGACGTAGTCGCTGGTCCGATTCGAGGTCCCCAAGGCGAGCTTTAGGCCCATTCGGATGTCCGCTGCTCTCTCGTCCCAGCCGCAGCTCCAATTCCCAGCGAGCAGGCGCCACACCCGCGGGGACTACTAGTCAGACTTTCCTCTCTCTCACTAACGCTCTTGGTCTTCTAAGCCTTTGCTCTTCCAAAGCCTTTTCCAAATCTACAGGGTCCTGTCCCGCCTCATCTGCCTCGTCCCGCACCTCTCTGTCTGGACCATCTTGTGTCTCTGACCACCAGGGGGCACTGTGGGCCCGGAGTTGGCGGCAGTGGAGGATCCCCTGGAAAGCACTGGTCTCTGCTTCAACTAGCGGGGAGCGTAGGGAGAGGAGGCTAGGAAGGCAGAAGGTAGCCACGAGGGCAGAGGCTGGCTAGGGTCTCACTGGAAGTTTGTAAGTAGGGCTGTGACCTGACCTGATGAATGTTTGCCACTCCTCCTCGCTCCCCTCCCCACACTATGGCTGGATTATGTCCCACGGGGGGAGTTAAACAGGGAAGCAGAGACACCAGCCAGGAGACTGCTGCTCCCCATGGGGGATCCTGGCTTGCCCTTGGGTGGCCTTGGGGATAGCTTTGTGGACATCCTGAAGGTGGAATCACTGGGACTTGCTTAGAGCAAATGGCAGGTGTGAGGGGTCAAGAGACCCTCTAAAGCTCGGTCCTGACTTTCTGAGATTAAGAGGAATGGAAGGGAGCAGGTGTATCAAAAAAAAAAAAAAAAAAAGGTGGGGAGGGGGTAAGAAGTTAAGAAGTTGGCTGCACTGTATTAGATTGCAGACAATTCTATCACTGAGTGAAAAAATTAAGTACAGAATAGCAAATGCAATAGAATTCTATTCAAATAAAATGATATATATACCCATTCAATCTCTATTTGCAAATGTCTCCGGTTGATTTTGTATTTTTTACCTGATGGTGCAGGGTTGGAGGGGCACCAGCACCATCCAAAGCCGAGGCCCCCAGCCAAGGTCGGTTTCAGGTCTGGAGGAGTGACTATAACCACAGTTCCACTGCCATCTCTCCAGAGACCTCAGAGACATCCCATTTCTCAGATGGCCGGAATTGGGGCCTCAAAGTGAGCCCTACATAAACTTGCAAGTCAACAAGGATATGCCTTCAAATTCATGCCCGAATTCTCTGAACCCAACATGGGAGCACCCAAATACATAAGACAGTTAATAACAAACATAAAAGAACTAATCAATAATAATACAACTATAGTAGGGGACTTTAATGCCCCTCTTACATCTGTGGACACGCTTCTAAGCAGAAAACCAACAAGGAAACAATGGGTTTGAATGCCACAGAGGACCAGATGGATGTAACAGATATATTCAGAAAATTTCATCCTCAGACAGCAGAATGCACATTCTTCTTGAGTGCACATGGAACATTCCAGAACAGATCACATATTAGACCACAAAACAGGCCTCAGCAAATTAAAAGGGTCGAAGTCATACCAAGCATCTTTTCTAACCACAACACTATGAAACAAGAAGACGAGCACAAGAAAAAAATTGGAAACAGCACAAATACATGGAGGTTAAAGAACATCTTAGTAAAGAATGAATGGGGCAGCCAGAGAATCAAAGAAGAAATTTAAAAGTTCATGGAAACAAATGAAAATGAAAACACAGCAGCCCAAAACCTTTGGGATGCGGCAGAAGGCAGTCCTAAGAGGGAAGTTTATAGCAATACAGGCCTAGCTCAAGAAGCAAGAAAGATCTCAAACAACCTAAGCTTGCATCTAAAGGAGCTAAAAAAAAGAACAACAAATGAACCCTGGATCCAGAATAATGACCCTGGATCCAGAAAGGGAATAATAAAGATTAGAGTAGAAGTAAATGATATAGGAACTAAAAAAACAATAGAGCAGATTGATGAAACCAGGAACTGGTTCTCTGAAACAAATCAATGAAGAGGGCCTCCTGGTTGGCTCAGGTCATGATCTCACGGCTTGTGGGTTCAAGCCCTGCATCAGGCTTGCTGCTGTCAGCGCAGAGCCCACTTTGGATCCTCTGACCCCTCTCTCTCTCTCTCTCTCTGCCCTTCTCCTGCTCGTGCTTGGTCTCTCTCTGTCTCTCTCTGTCTCTGTCTGTCTCTCTCTCTCTCTCTTGTAAGTGTCCGACTTCGGCTCAGGTAATGATATCATGGTTTGTGGGTTCGGGCCCCATATCAGGCTCTGTGCTGACAGCTCAGAGCCTGGAGCCTGCTTTGGAATCTGTATCTCCCTCTCTGTTCCTCCCCTACTCACACTCTGTCTCTCTCTCCAAAAATAAATAAAGATTAAAAAAAAATGTAAGAAGCTTCTGCACAGCAAAGGAAACAATCAACAAAACTAAAGGACAACCTACTGAATGGGAGAAGATATTTTCAAATGACATGTCTGATAAAGGGTTGAATCTAAACTATATGAAGAACTTATACAAGTCAACGCCAAAACAAACAAACAAACAAACAAACAAGTAATCCAATAAAAAGTGGGCAGAGGACACGAACAGACATTTCTCCAAAGAATACATCCAGATAGCCAACAGACACGTAAAAATATCCTCATTATCACTCATCGTCAGGGAAGTGCAAGTCAAAAGTATGTTGAAATATCACCTCACACGTGTGAAAGTGGTTAAAAAAAAAAAAACCTCTAGAAACTAGGCCTGGCGAGGATGTGGAGAAAAAGGAAACTTCTTGCACTGTTGATGGGAACGCAAACTGGTATAGCCATTCTGGAAAACAGTATAGAGATTCCTCAAAAAGCTAAACATGGAACTACCCTACAACCCAGCAACTGTACTGCTGGGTATTTACCCAAAGAATACAAGACCACTAAATCAGAGGGGTGCACGAACCCCTTTGTTTACAGCAGCATTATTTACAGTAACCAAGATTTGGAAGCAGCCCAAGTGTCCATCGACTGGTGAATGGTTAAAGGAGATGTGGTGTGTATGCCATGGAATATCATTCATCTGTTAAAAAGAACGAAAACTTGCCATTCGCAACATGGTTGGAGCTAGAGGGTATAATGCTAAGTGAAATAAGTCAGAGAAAGACAAATACCATATGATTTCACTCATGGGTGGCATTGAAGAGACAAAACAAATGAGCGAAGGGGGAAAGAGAGAGAAGCCAAGAAACAGACTCGTATCTATGGAGAACAAACTGGATGGTTATCAAAAGGGAGGTGGGAGGGGGATGGGTGAAATAGCACTTGTGATGAGTCCCAGGTGATGAAAATAAAAACTTAGGGGCACCTGGGCGGCTCAGTCGGTTAAGCATCTGACTTGAGTTCAGGTCATGATCTCACGGTTTTGCGAGTTTGAGCCCCGAGTCGGGCTCTGTGCTGACGGCTCGGAGCCTGGAGCCTGCTTCGGATTCTGTGTCTCCCTCTGTCTCTCTGCCCCTCCCAGCTCATGCTCTGTCTCTCTCTGTCTCTCAAGAAATTAAAAAATTTTAAAAAAAAACTTAAAAACTTAAAAAAATTCATTACTGAATTCTCTAAGCATCGGTACACCCAGGTTCACCACCAGCTGAAGAGAAGAAACAGAGAATCTGGTTTTGAATTATGTTCACGTCTGCAGAATTAGTGTCAATCCCAGAGAAACCCTGAACCCAGAACCATAGACAACTGTAAACTGGTGTCAAATTGGCCAGTAGGGGGCAGGCTGGTCCCAGCCAGTGGGACAGCACCAAGGATGGCTCCTGGGTTGTGCTCCTGAAGTGCTAGGTTGCAGAGTAAAAACATCAAAGCATCGTGTCTTGATGGAGGGAACGGCTGGCTAGACTTGTTCTCTGTGGCCTTGGCTGTTTTCTTTTTTATCTCTCTTTTTTTTTTTTATCTCTCTTTTCTTGGCTGTTTTCTTGACTGTTGTCTTTATTGAACAAGAGTTGCCACCATTTATGGAGGATATATTACGTACTAAGGTCTGGCCTCAGTATTTCTATCTGCGTTAGAGACAGTTATTTGCACCCATTGGTGGAGGAAGAGAGATTCAGAGAGGGGCAGTAACTACTTCAAGGTCACACAGCCTATCCCTGGTGAAACTGGAATTCTAAGGCATGGCTGCCAGTGCTCTTGAACCTTTCACTATGCTGTCCCAGCACCCAGGAATGCACTGCTCATTTTATACTTTGTAATACATTCTGGACACCCGGCCTCCTAGTGCAGCTGGAGGAAGCCTTGCAGAGAATCACTGTTTTCACTGCAGAATCTGTCATTCCAAAGACATCCCACAGCTGAAGTAAGAGGGCAGCCTGCTAGAGCGGTCCCCAAAGTGTGTTCCCCAGACCAGCAGCATCCGCATCACCTGAGAACTTGTTAGAAATGGGACTTCTCAAGCCCACCCGAGACCTACTGAGCCACAAACTCACAGGACAAGAACCCCACCCCTGCCCAGCGATGCTGATGCTGCTTAAATTGGAGAAGCGAGCTGAGGCGGGGATGTGGGAAAAAGAGCCTCCCTGCCTCAGTTTCTCTCTCCTTTCCACTCCTTTGGAAAAGATTGGGCCATCCTCCACCCTGGCCTAACCGGGGCCGCGGCTACTGGTCGTGCAGCCCAATTTATTAATCTGGTTACAAATGCTGTAGTCTGATTTTTGACCACTTAATCTGGTTCTAGTTCTTCCGGTGACCGTAGTGTTTACAGCCACTTTTTAATCTGTGAGTGTGGAAGGCGAGGGAGCACTGACTGGTACGGGCAGCCACAGGCCTTGGGTCTGTTCAGTCCCAGCCTCCACCTCCCCAATTGCCTGGAAAGGACTAGATATGTCTTGGGGCTTAAGTGATGGAATACACGTGGGGTGCAGAGGGCACCTGCCTTGCATCCAGGCTCCAGGTGAATAATGCACTCCCAGCCCCCAACCACAGTCCACACCTTCACCCCCTGAACCTCTAAATAGGTTAGTTTATATTCAAAAAGGACTTTGCAGATGTGGCTAAGGATTTGAGATGGAGGGGGGGGGCATTATCCTGGATTATCCAGGGCCCAATGTAATGACAAAGATCCTCCTGAGAGGGAGGCGGAGACAGACGTCTCATTGATGCTCTGGAAACAGAGAGAAGGGCCATGCGTCGAGGCATATAGGTGTCCCTTCGAAGCAGGAAAAGACAAGGAACCCAGTCACCCCTAGAGTTTCCAGACCAACTCATAGTGGACTTCTCACCTCCGGAACCTCAAGAGAATAAGTTTTAAGCGGCTAAGTTTGTGGTGTTTGTTACAGCAGCAGTAGGAAACCCATACACCAGCTTTCTGGGCTCTTAACAGACCTGCCAAGCTCCTTCCCAACACGGAGCCACACACACAGGCTATTCCTGCAGCCTGGGCCGCCCCTCCCCCTTCCCCACCTGCCCCTGCACGAGGCCAGTCCCCTCAATGTCCCAGCCTCAGCCTAAATGTCCCTTCTTCGGGGTAGGCTTCCCTGATATCCTGTCCCCATGCCCCCATTATTGCTCTTAAGGCTTCCCTTCACTTCAGCACCCCTGCCCCCACTGATCTCCCTGATGACCCCTTGGTCCCCAAAGTCCCGAGTTCCATACACCTGTCTCCAACTTCTCTCTATCCTGTCCTGTATTGGTTGAAGAGCCCTCTCCTCTGCCTGATGGAAGGTTCTGTATTGGCACCAGCTCCACCAGATCTCAAAGGATGTTTACGGGATGAATGAGTGGCTCCTGGAGGGGTGAGGAAGTCCAGCTGGGCGCCAGCCCACAGCTGTCACTCGGAAGCTCTTCTGGCACAACATCCTTTATTCCTCTTCCTCTTCTGGCCCATCCCTCATTCAACAAACATGACTCAGCACCTCACAGGTAGCGCCAGGCTCTGACTTCAGGAATCTTCGAGTCTCGTAGGGAAGACAAGGTCATTGAACAGACTCTTGGAGAAATGAGTGACGGCTCTGAAGTGTGCTGAGGTCAATCTAGGGAAGCCTGGAGCCAGCAGGCGTCCCTGGCAGGGAGAGTCCGAACCCAGTCTTCCTCCACTTTGAGTCACATTACCTGTGGCACAGAATTAAAGTCAACCACACACACGTGCCCCTGAGCCACCCGCACGGCGGAGCGGATCGACGTGTCCAGCTGGTCCCAAGGGTTCCTGCTGGCATTTCTTTGAAAAGACAGTTTTGCACCAGAGCTAAGCATGCTTGCTCTGTGACCAGCCTGCCTAGGACTCATTCCCCATGCAACTGCAGACCAGGCGGTTAATCTCTATGGTCTGTTCCCTCATCTGTAAACAGAAATGACACTTATAATCCCTATTGGGGCATGTACTATATAGATGGTGGTGGTGACAAGGCAATGAGATAATCTAAATTAGGCCCAGATCCCGGGCCTTCAACCCAGAATAAATATTAACTTGGGTTTTTCCCCGCCCCAGCTTGTTTTTTTGTTTTTTTTTTTTTTCTTGATTATTTGCTAGAATGTGGTAGCAGGTGCCAAAAATGTAAGGAAAAGCATCACGGAAAATACTTCTACGCATTCCTTTTTCTCCAAAGCAGAGAAAACAACCGTTTGTCGTAGCAGATGTGAGATGGGCTGGCAGAGACTCAGAATTGCGTTGATGCACCGCCATGGACAGATGGCCGGGTTCTAAAGTATGGAGGAGCAGAAAAGCGACTTCCTCCCTGATGCTGACAGAAGGATTCTAGGTGGGCTCGCTTTTCCCTGAGTCAGAAGTGAGAGGGCCTGGGTGGCTCTGTCAGTTAAGCTCCTGACTCTTGATTTCATCTCAGGTCATAATTTCACAGGCTCGAGCCCCGTGTCAGGCTCCTAACGTGGGATTCTCTCTCTCCCTCTCTCTCTGCCCCTCCTCCCCTCCCTCTCTTGCTCTCAAAAATAAACAAATAACTTTTTAAAAAAAGAGGTGGGAGAAGCCAAGATCTTGGAAGAATAAGGGGTCTTTGGACATCAGGATGGGCTGGGGTCTGGATGGAGGTCCACCCTGCGGACGGGGGTTGGGGAGAGCAGCTATATGGAGGCTCGAAGTGTGGAACTGGACTGGGTCGTGGTGAGTGGGGTACAGCGTGGGTCCAGAGAGGAGCCCCCAAAGAGACAACAATTTATTCATCCGTCCAGCCAAGGAAATTCAGCACCAACTCTCCACGGAGCACTGCACCTACAATAATGAATGCAGATCATCAGGGTGGAGGCATCAGGCAGGGAAGGCCACGCAGAGAAAGCAGGCTATAACCATCCAACTGTGTCAGTGAGAGAGGACAGAGGAGGCCGGCCACTCTCAACCAGAGGCTGGACTCCACGCCAGGTGGCAGAACATGCCTCTAGGGACTCCATCCTGGGCGAGGACAGCACCAAGTCCCTGAGCCAGGACAGCGCCCTGTCCTTCTGTCCGGGGGTCCATCCTTGTTCCAAGACACTCACTGAAAAAGCCCCCATTCCCTGGAGCGCCTGGGTGGCTCAGCCAGTTAAGCGTCTGACTTCAGCTCAGGTCATGATGTCTCGGTTCATGGGTTTGAGCCCAGCATCGGGCTCTGTGCTGACCTCTCTCTCTGCCTCTCCCCTGCTTGTGCTCTGTCTGTCTCTCTCTGTCTCTCAAAAATAAATAAATGTTAAAAAAAATTCTTTACATAAATAAATAAAAAATCCCCCATCCTCAAACTCAACTCTGGAAAAGATTTGAGAGCTCGGAGGTGGAGGGGAGATGCTGTGTGTCTCCCTTCTTCTGAGCCCCTGGGGAGACAACGGCGTGCTGGGCACCCCCCTCCCCCCTTCCCCCCCCCCCCCCCCCCCACGGATGGCCAGCTCCTGCAGGGTGCCTGCCCTCCCCATAACCACATTCGACCCTTCCCTGGAGTTCTGCAGCGGGTCTCGTGGTCAGACCCCCTTCTCCATGGACCAGACACTCCTGGAGGGCGTCTATGCGGTGAGAACCTGCAGGAATCACGTCACCTCTCTGGGCCTCAGTTCCCCCTCACGTGAAAGGCCGGGGGAGGAACTTAAGAGTCCTGACATTCTGCAGAGTTGTGCATATAGCTGTCACTCCATTGCCTGGAAGAGCTTTAATTATGGGATGGAAAAGAAAGGAGCCTGAGGGTTTGGAGGACACAGACCATGAACTAGGGGCCTCGGCCGGCCGGATTTAGCACTCTGGGTGTGTCTGCAGCCACCTGCGGCCTGGCGGGTCCAACAGCACATTGGGGCTCCGGTCGGACCCACCTGCACAGCCCGTGGCCGTTCTCAGAAGCGCGGGACAGGGTGCAGGCGAGGGGGAGGGACAGGGATGGCGTGCTCCCGCCGGGACATGGCACACAGCGGCGGTCTCGGGTAGGACGAGGTGTAAATGCTCTCCCTCGGGGCAGCCCTGGGCGTGAGCCACCTCTGCTTCAGCTGCTCATAGAGTCCATAGTTGGTAGGGGGAGCTGCAAGAGAAACCGGGGTCTGCGTGAACGGGACCGGGCGTAGACTGGCCGGGGGACAGCGCGGCGGGGGCCCTGGGGGTTTCCCGGAGCGAGGCTGGCCGGGCTCCGGAGGGAAGAAGGGCTTGCGGGGGGCCGGCTCCCTGTGTCCTCAGGAGGGACCAGGCGCCGGTCTGTGGGCCTCGGAGAAGTCAGCGCCGTGACTGGTTAAGGATGGAGGGGAGCGTCCTGCCCCAGCGGCGAAGCGAGCAGTGCAGGCGTGCGAAGGCCGATGTCGAGGACAAACCCCAGGGTAACGGGGCGTGGCGCGCAGCTCACCATCGGACCCCTTTGCGTGGAAGGGTGGGAGTACAAAGCATAGGGTGCAGAGAAAGAGGCATGGAAAGAGGCAAGGTGCAGCTTGAAATGTAAATCAGATCAAGGCCCTCTCTTACAAAAATCACTCCAAAGTCCTAGTTCCGCTGGAAGGACACGGCCCCCCTCCTCACTGTGGCCTCCGAGCCCTGATGTGGTCTTCCCGTACTCCTGCCTTTTCACTTGCCATTCCCTTGCCTGGAATGCTCTCCCACCCCACCCCCCCATTCCTGTATGGCTCCCTCCTTCTCGACTCAGCTATCTCTCCCACAAAGACCATCCGGCATCATTCCACCCGAAGGAAATTCACAAACACCCGCCTCATTTTCTGTTGCTTACCTATAAGTTTTCTTCATGACGCACATCCCTGTCCAAAATTACCGTATTTACTAGATCTTAAGGTATCTTATGCATGCATGGCGTCTGATCTGAGACCCACTGGAATGACGACTCCCCAAGGGCAGGAATTTCTCCCCTGTGTGTCACTCCTGTGTCCTCAGGTGCTCCCGCAGGGCAGGGCCCCTGGGAAGTAACAGTCCCCATTTAGCACAGCTGCCTGATCCGAACGTGCAGCGGTGTTGTTCCTGCCACCTGTGCTCAGGTGACCATGTTTCCATGGTGCACGCAGGTGAGGGCTCCAGTGCACGGCCAGCGTCACCTCTGTGTCAGGGGGCGGGGGCAGGCAGCAGCCCTGGGGGGAAACGGGATTCTCCCGCTTTCGGGTCATTCTGATGCCCTCGCTGCGCGTCTTTCAGCCTGTGCCCGGCACACCTCAGCCCTACGCGGCTGTGGACCCCTCGCAGCCCACTACAGGGGGGAAATCCTGAATTATACAAATACCAAGAAGGGGGAAGTCTGCTTTCTCCGGGAGCCACAGCAACTTGTGTCCACTCCAGGTGCGACGCGGGGGCAGGCTGGGGTTGTAATTATGCCGGTTGTAATGGTCGTCATATGTGCTAATCAGATGGCGGTGTGAGGGCTCCTGGTGGTGCGTCAGCAGGTGTTTGTACGGGAGCCCCTGGAAGGACAGACACAGCGGGTGTGTTACTGGTCAGAGCAAGGCATCCACGGGGCGGTGGACGGAGGCAGAAACTGTTGCCACCGAGGCTCGTGGTGCTGATGGCGAGGAGGCCTCCACGGGCCGGCGGCGAGGGTCTGCCGCCTGGGCCCTCAGGGCCACCAAACGGGAGACGCGGTTGTCTGGCCCACCTGACACAGCTCACCTTCGCACACACATTCCATCTTGGCTGCAGTCCGTTCTCCGTATGAGGGCCCCCAACCCATGCCAAGTCAATTCATCCCTAGAATGGGCAGTGGGGACACATTAAAATGAAAGTCAGGACTTCCAGCTGAATGGGAAGAGTCAGAACCATCTCAGTGCTGCCCTGTGATCTGAAATTATACCCTTTGATTTGTCTCGAGTCTCATCCATCCAAGTGCCTATTTCCATGGCGAGAGAAAGACGTTGAATACCGAGCCTGACATATGCACCTTGTATTTCAATCAGTTACTATGGGAAGAATCAGAGCATGTCCCATAAATTGCCTTCTCCTGCAAAGGATTTATGGCTCCCTCAGCTGGAAACTTGGGGAGCGATTTCTTTGGTGGGGGTTATTTACAAGGAGAAGAAAGCCATGTTCTCCTTATTCTGGGACGTTTGCCTGCATCAGTGCTTTTCCTAAGAAAATCCTCTTGGCCCTGCAAGGGAATCTTGGAGGACTGGGCTGATTTACAGGGGAAGATAATGTGGATTTCCATGCCTGTTCTCTTGTCTGGACCAAACAGGGAGGTCTGTGTCTGCTATGGTCTGGAAACGCTGACTGCACATAATATTTCAAGTTAGTGGTTCCATAAATAAGTCAGATCACAATGCCGAAGGGAGACAAGGGGGGAGGCACAGACATTAAGCAGGGGTTCCCAAGATCCGTATCACTGGGTGCCCAGAGTACATTTCCAGCGCCAGGGAGGGCACATTGGCGGGGGGGGGCGGGGTCCCATGAACCAAGGGAAGTGTTGGGGGGGGCATCACGGCAGGGAAAGGAGGAAAGCCACAAGTTCCTCTTGGTTTGGGGTGTGGCCCTGCTGTCTGGATTATGTACCTAGGATTTTTGTTTTGATCAGGTATGGTCAGGTGGCAGAGAGGGAGACAACTGCCTTTGAAAGAAACAGTTTTGAAAGACATGCCACACCACATGGGGCCACATTAGGGAAACACCCAGAAGGAGAGGATGAGAGAGAGCATGACCCAGGTTGTCCATGTGGTTTCCAAGGGAAGGAACAGGTGAGGCAGGATAGTCAAGTTTGAGTTGAGGATTACAGAGTTTGAATGATTTCAGCAGGCTCTGGGCTATAGGGGTGCCCACTCTTGTTGGTGCCAGGCCCTGGAGTGATTTGGGGCAAAAGGATATTGACTTGGCATAGAAGCGTTAGATAAAAGAGGTGGTTGGGATATGGGCTCTGGGTTGGTTGCTTTGTATCCTACAAGCTTGTTTATAGGCAAGTTGTGTACTATCTCTAGGAATTAGCAAGCCCTGGGAAGGCAGTCTCTCCAGGATCAGCAAGGCCCCTAAGATGTCAAGCCATCTAAAATACAAAACATAGGGGGCGCCTGGGTGGCTCAGTTGGCTAAGCGTCTGACTCTTGGTTTTGGCTCAGGTCATGATCTCACGGTTCATGAGTTCGAGCCCCGCATCGGGCTCTGCACTGACAGTGGGGAGCCTGCTTGGGATTCTCTCTCTCCCTCTCTGCCCCTCCCCCACTCACTCTCTCTTTCTCTTTCTCAAAAATAAATAAATAAACTTTAAGAAATTAATAAAATAAAATAAAATACAGGACATAGAAAATTTGGTTAATACACCTGCCTAGGGGCAAAGCACAGGGAAAACAGGAAGGGGGTTTTCCCTGGGGAATGCTAACCCCATCTATCCAAAGTCAATTTGAAGGGAGATCAGCATTTGCCTAAGAAGGGGGAGGTGTGAGGTGGGGGATGGGAGAGGTGCAGAATGAAATCCACAGAACAGCCGACGGACTGAAACGGCTGTTCAGAAGCAGCGCTGTGTCCAGGGTCCCTGGCACACAGATATTTGAACAGAGTCCTTAGAAGCGAATATCTGATTGCTTGGTTCTATTTTGTGTATATGTTGGCAGGGGGCTTCTTAATTTTAAACAGACTGTGTGTGTGTGTGTGTGTGTGTGTGTGTTTATCTCATCAGGGTTTGTTATGAGTCCAAAGAGAGGACACCTAATGTGTATTGAGAACTAGCCTAAGTACTTATGTATTGATAACTGGGGACCAGGATCCCCAGATCATGGGTTTTTATTTTGACTTCCTTACATTAACAGGCATTTGGCACGCTAGTGGCAAAGGCTAGCACCTCCAGACCATCAGCAGGGTCTGTGGATGCCAGCGTGCTCCAGGAAAGTCAGTGCAATCCAAAGATGCCAGGATTGTCCAGAGATGCCAACACAGCCCAGCGGTGCCAGCACAGAGCTGAAAATTTGCTGCTATTTATACTAAGATGGACCCCCAAAATGCAGAAGACAGAGTCAACTCCAACAGATAGCGTAAAGGAATATGAAGATACTTCTTGCTTGATTTACAGACCGGCCACCTGCTTTGTCCCTTACCAACCAGCCAAACGGTTTTGGACAAACCATTGACCACACCTGGGACACCTTTTTATCTGAAAAGGAGGTTGCTGGGCTGAACTATCTCTCAGATCCCTTCCAGCTCCAAAATGCTTCCATCTGACAATGTCCACCCCTCACTGTGGGCCCCCACCCTGAGTTTAGGCAGGTAAGGGTTAGATGGGTCATGGTGGGGGACGTGTCCTGAGGATGCAGTGCCCTGCTTCCTGCTCTGGAGGCCTGTGACACAATGACGCACATAGGCCCTCAATGAGTGAGAGAGGACAGAATGGCCCTTGATTTTATACAAAAGAACAGGAAGTTGGGGCATAGATGATGCAAAACACTGCCGTTCAAGCATCACCGCTACTTGTTTTTGCAGGACCTCCCCGATTTCCTCACTATGTTCACCTAATTCAGTATTTACCCTTTGCCTACCTCCTGTTGGGAAAGTGTGGGGGAACGGGGAAAATGATCCAAGAAAGTGCTGGGGTACAGGGCAGAGGGAATGCTACTGGCTTGAGATTTGGTGGGTTGTAAATAAAGGTGAATGCCATCAGTGGCCCCCGGGTGGGGGAGGATGCCCGCGAGACTGCTCCTGTGTCCCCAGAGGGAACCGAGCCTAGAAGGAGGTGGTGTCTCCTGAGCTCTGGAGGGGATCCCAGGCCTGAGTGTGGGGCCCCCACCTCCCCCACTTACCTCCACTCTCCTCTTGCCATACCACCTGGAGATCTGGTCGGGTCTGTGGCCCGGGAAGGGGACATACTCTTTTCTGTAAATGGACTGAGGTGTTTCCTCCATGGCTTTGGTGAACTGAAAAAGACCAAATACTCAGGATAACTTCTGTGATGCACCTTCTCATGCTTCTGTAGTGTCCCCTCCCCTCCTGGGCTACGGGAGGCTGGGAAGAGGGAGGATAGACACGACCCCAGGGCAACAGCCTACACAAGCCGGGCTTCATTTTGCCCCCTCCCTCCCAGAGCTTGGAAAGGAACATGCTCAGGCCATTGGCACCCCACTGCCCAGACCCACGCCTCAGGAAAGCTGTTCCTTGGGTCACCCGACCACTTGTCATGGTCTGCACCTGTTCCCTTTGTCCTCTCTCTCCCCGCTATCCACTCCTGCTAGCCTCCTTCTTTTCTTCTTGTTTTCCTCGCTCTTCCCAGTTCCACTCTTTTTCCCCCCATTATCTTATGTCTCCTGGTTCAGTTCTTAAATATTGATTGTGGTAAAATATATGTAACAAAATTTACCATTTCAACCATTTTTATGCACACGGTTCAGGAGCATTAAGTACATTGATATGGTTGTACAGCCATTAACACCATCAGTCTCCAGAACATCATCTTCTCACACTAAAACCCTGAACCCGTTAAATGGCTCCCTCCCCAGCCCCTGGCATCCCCCATTCTACTTTCTGTCTCTATGAATTTGACTCCTCTAGGGAGCGCACACAAGTGGAATCCTACAGTATTTGTCCTTTGGGGCCTGGCCTATGTCACTTAGCATAGTGTCTTCGAGGTAGGATTGTCTTCCTTTTCAAGGCTGAATACTGTTTCGTTGTATGTATATGCTACCTTTTGCTTACCCATCCTACCTTTGGGCTGCCTTGAATAATGCTGCTACACACATAATGTATGAACCTCTCTCTTCCAGATCCTGGTTTTAGTTCTGATGGTTATAAACCCAGAACTGGAGTTGCTAGATGATATGGTTGTTCTATGTGTACTGTTTTTAGCAACTGCCATAGCTTCTGTCTCCCACAGCAGCTATACCGTTTTACATTCCCACTAGCAATGTACAAGGGTTCTGATTTCACTTACATCCACACCAACGCTTATTATTTTCTTTTTCTTTCTTTTTTTTCAATATTAGCCATCTTAATGGGTGTGAAGTGGTATCTTGCGGTTTTGACTTGCTTTTCCCTAATGACCAGTGATGTTGAGCATCTTTTCATGTGCTTTTTGGCCATTTGCATAACTTGGAGGAATATCTTTTCCAGTTTTTTCCCCATTTTTAATTGTTCGTTTGCTTTTTTGCTGTTGAACTTTAGGACTTCTTTATATATTTTGGATATTAATCCTTTATCATATGTAATATTTGCAAACATATTCTCCCATTCCATGGGTCACCTTTTCACTCTGTTGATAGTGTTCTTTGATGCCTAAAAGACTTCAATTTTGATGAAATCCAATTTATCTATTTTTTTCTTTTGTTACCTATGATTTTGGTGTCCTATCCAAGAAATCATTGCTAAATCCAATGTCATGAAGTTTTCCTCCTATGTTTTCTTCTAAGAGTTTTACCATTTTAAGTCTTACATCTAACTTTTTGATCTGTTTTGAATTAATTTCTGTATGTGGTGTAAGATAAAGGTCCAACTTCATTCTCTTGCATGTGGATATGCAGTTTTCCCAACACCATTTGTTGAAAACACTGTTTTTTCTCCATTGAATGATCCCTGTTGAAATCATTTGACCAGATATGTGAGGACTTACTTCTGAGCTCTTTATTTTATTCCATTGGTTTATATTACTGCCTTTATGCCCATATATCAATATTTGGTTACTGTAGTTTGTAATAATTTTTGAAATCGGAGAATGTGAATCCTTCAACTTTGTACTTCTTTTCAAGATTGTTTTGACTATTCTTGAGAATGGTCTCTTGAGATTCCAAGTGAATTTTAGGGTGGATTTTTTAATTTCTGCAAAAAATATCATAAGGATTGCATTGCATGTGTAGCCATTTTGGGGTGGTATTGACATCTTAATGATATTAAATCTTTCAATCCATGGACATAGGAGATATTTCCATCTATTGGCATAAACTTCCATTTCTTTCAGTCATATTTTGTAATTTTCATTGTATAGGTCTTTTGCTTCTTTGGTTAAGTTTATTCCTAACTATTTTATTCTTTTTGATGCTATTATAAATAGAATTTTTTAAATCCCCCTTTTAGATAGTTCATTTTTAGTGTATAGAAATGCAACTGACTTTTGCAATTTGATTTTTGTATCCTGCTACTTTGATGAATTCATTTATTAGTTTTGACAGGTTTTTCTGGGTTTTTTTGTTGTTTGTTTTGTCTCTGTATGTGTGGTCTCTAAGGTTGGTACATATAAGATCCCATCATCTGCAAACAGAGATAATTTTACTTCTTCCTTTCCAATTTCTTGTTATTTCTTTTTCTTGCCTAATTGCTCTGGCTAGAACTTTTAATACTATGTTGAATAGAACTGGCAAAGCAGGCATCCTTGTCTTATTCCTGATCTTAGAGGAAATTATTTTTGGGTTATTTACCACTGAGTACGATGATAGCTGTGGGCTTTTCATTTATGGCCTTTGTTATGTTATAGTAGTAAAATACTGAGTAGAGTTCACAAGAAAAGCCATCTAGTCATGGATTTTCATTTGGGAGATTTTTTTTAAACGTTTATTTGTTTATTTTTTGAGAGAGAAGGAGAGAGAGAATCCCAAGCAACCTCCTCACTGACAGCACAGAGCCCGGTGCGGGGCTCAATTCCACAAACCATGAGATCATGACCTGAGCCAAAATCAAGAGTCGGACACCTAACCAACTGAGCCACCTAGGCGCCCCAGGAGATGTTTTTATTACTGGATCAATTTGCTCACTAGTTCTAGAACTATTCAAATTTTCTATTTCTTTGTGACCCTTTCTTCAATATGTACTCTCCTTATTTGGTTCTTGTAACAGTTTTTGACTTAAAGTCTACTTTTTATGATGTTGGTATAGCCATGCCACTCTCTTTTGATTGTTATTTGTATGGATATCTTTTTTCACTTCCAACCTACGCATGACGTTAGATCTAAAGACTGTCTCATATGTGTCATATACTTGCATCCCAGGTTTGCGTTTTTCCCCCCATTTGCCAATCTATGTCTTTTGGTTGAAAGTTTAATCTATTTACATTTAAAGTAATGACTGTCAGGGGAGGACTTCATTTAACTACTTTGTTATTTATTTTGTTACAGGGTTTTTGGTCCCTCATTTCTTCCATTACTACTTTCATTTGTGTAGTTGACTTTTTGTAGTGACACATTTTTATTTTCTTCTCGTTTCCTTTTGTGTATACTCTGGAGATATTTTCTTTGTAGTTATCATAGAGATTGCATATGATATCCTAAACTTATAATAATCTTTTTAATAATCTACTTTAAACTGGTACCAACTTGACTCAGCTCAAACATAAAAACTGTGCTCCTGTACAGCCCTGCCATCTCCCATTTTATGTTACTGATGTCATAAATGGCATCTTGATATATTTTGTACACATTAACATGGATTTATAATTATTTTTATGCATTTGGTCTTTAAATCCCATAAAAAAAAGTGGAGTTACAAACCAAAATCACAATAATAGTGGTTTTTATATTTGTTCATGTGTTTAACCTGTACCAGAGGTCTTTATTTCATATGACTTTGAGTTACTGTCTAGCATTGCTCTGTTTCTTACAGGGCAGGCTTAGTGGTCATGAACTCCTTCTGCTTTGGTTTATCTGGGGATGTTTTTAGTTTCTCCTTCATTTCTGAAGGACAGTTTTGGTAGCTATAGTATTCTCAGTTGATAAGTTTTGTGGATTTTTTTTTTTTTTTAGCACTTTAAATATATCACCCCACCCCTTTCTGGACTACATGGTTTCTGCTGAGAAATTTACAGATAATCTCATAAAGGCATCTTTGTACAGTGATGAGTCATTTTGATTTTGCTGCTTTCCAAATTCTCTCTTTGTCTTTGATTTTCAACAGGTTGAGTATAATATGTCTTTGTGTGGGTCTCTTTGGATGTATCTTTTTGCAATTCACTGAGCTTCCTGGATTTGTATCTTTTCTCCAAATTTAGGAATTTTTCAGCCATTGTTTCTTCAAATACTCTCTCTACTCCTTTCTCTTTTTTCTCCCATAATGTGTATACTGGTCTGCATAATGGTGTCTCATAAGTCCTTAGACTCTGTTCACATTTCTTTCTTTCTTTTTTTTTTTTTTTTTTTTTTTTTTTTTGGTCTTCTCAGACTCAAGAATTTCAAATGATCTCTCTTCAAGTTCTCCGAACACCTCTAGTGAATTTTTTCAATGTAGTTATTGAATTTTTCAGCTGCATAATTTCTATTTGATTTCTTTTTATAATTTCTATTTTTTATTGATATTCTTATTTTGTTCATATATCATTTTCCTGATTTCCTTTAGTTCCTTTGTTCATGTCTTCTTTAAGCTCTTTAAGCATATTTAAGACTTTTAAGTTTTTGTTTAGTCCTTCTGATGTCTGTCTTTCCCCAGGGCAGTTTTCCCCACTTGGTTTTCTTCCCTTCGGCGGGCCATGTTTGACTATTTCTTTGTATGTCCTGTAATTTTTTGTTGAACGTGGACATTTGTAAAAACAGCCCCCTCTCATAGTCTTTGCAAACTGGCTCCATTTAAGGGAAGATCTCCACTAATTAACAGGGCATGTTCTGAGGCTTGGAATCAGCCTGATATGAAGGAAGGCTTAAGTTCTCAGGAGTTTTCTGAGCATGCATCTCGCCTGGGCCCGTGTGTGTGTGTGTGTGTGTGTGTGTACCTTTGTATTTAGTCTGTATTCACAGCTACTTTAAAATGCCTTACTTTCCCAAAGAGTGTCTCCCCTGCTTCTTCTCAAGGCCCTTTATGTTCCGTTGTATTCCTCTACCTGTAATCTCAGGCCTCAGACCTTCACTGGTTTGTAGTCCCCTGGCAACTTTTGCTCACTGTAACCAGTCTGCTTTCAACAGCCTTTCTTGGCCTGAAACATGAACTATGACACTTTTCCCCATCTGAGCTCTGAGTCAAGCAAAACAGAGACCAGTTCTTTAGGCAGCCTCCAGACAGATTAAAACGTTGCCCCATTCAATAGCCAAAGTACGGCAAGAGCTCAGATGTCCATCAACTGACGAATGGATAAAGAAGATGTGGTTTATATACACAATGGAATACTACTTGGCAACGAGAAAGAATGAAATCCTCTCATTTGCAACAACGTGGATTGAACTGTAGGGTATTGTGCCAAATGAAATAAGTCAGTGAGAGAAAGACAGATACCATATATTTCCATTCATATGTGGAACTTGAGAAACTTAACAGAAGACCATGGCAGAAGGGAAGGGGAAAAATAGTTTCAAACAGATGGGGAGGCAAACCATAAGAGACTCTTAAATACAGAGAACAAACTGAGGTGGATGGGGGGCGGTGGGGGAGAGGGGAAAATGGGTGATGGGCATTGAGAAGGGCACTTGTTGGGATGAGCACTGGGTGTTGTATGGAAGCAATGAATCACGGGAATCTACCCCTGAAACCAAGAGCACACTGCGTACACCGTATGTTAGTTAACTTGACGATAAATTACATTAAAAAAATAAAAATAAAAAGTTGGATGTCCAAAAAGTAAAAAAATAAAAAAATAAAATTTTAACTCTCTTTTCCTCTTTGCAGAAAAAAAAAAATGTGCCTCTACTCTCTCTGGGCTCAAG
The DNA here is from genome assembly GCF_023721935.1 of Panthera uncia. NCBI lineage: Eukaryota > Metazoa > Chordata > Mammalia > Carnivora > Felidae > Panthera > Panthera uncia. Next base: position 95,320,238 of record NW_026057585.1, read on the forward strand.
GGAGGGGGAATGGCCGCTAAGCCACTGCTTCTCTGAAACTGAACTATGCTGTTCTAAGGAGAGAATGGGGAAAAAAAGCAACTAAAAATACCTTAGAATTTCCTACCATTTTGAATGTGACTTTTTCTAAACTGGGCCTTTTTCTGTTCACTGTGGACCTTTAACTATTTCCCAGAGCTCTTGTATAGTTGTTTTAGACAGGCCATAGTTGTTTCTTAAGTGTTTCCATGGGAGAATAAGGAGCTGGAGCTTCTCGTCTACCAGGTTTCTGATATCACTCCAACTCTGCTCTCTTTATGCAATCTCTTCTAAGTATAGGACCAACCCATAGTATTCCTGGATACTACCTCACCCACAAGAGCCTGGAGGATTGCTCAGCCAGTTCTTCTTGCCCTTGGAGCTTCTCTTACACACACCCTTACTCCCCAAATAAGGCCAAGTGAAATCAGAGCTAACAATGGCCATAGACCACATCTAGCCAGAGGGCTGGTGAATTCCAATGTTCTCCCCGAAAACAGTCTTTACCGATTCTCAGAAGTCACCACCAACCTTCTCCACACTTAAACCAAAGCCTCCAATTGTATTTCACTCTCTTTTCTTTGCTCATTTCCCAAGAAGAAATGAGGATGTCTACATGTCTCTGCAGACATTTAAGTGGCTCAGTCTTGATTGCCACTAATGAAGATATTTAATTTCAAGTAGGCCAATTCAGGCAAAGTATTTTTGTTGTGGCCTTAAAATACACGGGAACACCAAGAGCCCATTTGTTCTGTTTTGAAAATAAAAACTGAGGGGCGCCTGGGTGGCTCAGTCGGTTGAGCATCCGACTTCGGCTCAGGTCATGATCTCGCGGTTTGTGAGTTCGAGTTCTGCGTCAGGCTCTGTGCTGACAGCTCAGAGCCTGGAGCCTGCTTCAGTTTCTGTGTCCCCCTCTCTCTCTGCCCCTCCCCTGCTCATGGTCTGTCTCTTTCTGTCTCAAAAATAAATAAAAACATTAAAAAATTTAAAAAAAAATGAAAGAAAAACTGAAACGCACAGGCCGGGCAAGGTTGTGGAACAGGTGCCACAGAGCAGCAGCCCATCCCTGGACATCAATGTAGAAGAGTGGCAAGCCTTCCCTGGCAAGTACCACACTCTGGGAAGGGCCAGGCCAGGGAGAACGGATGTTCTTCAGGTCAAGATGCAGAGGAATTAGAGACAGGGAGCACCAGATGCCTAGAAACACTCCACTGAAAATAATGCTGTAAGGCACAGCTATATTCATACCTGTACTATCGTGTTTTCAAGCTATACCAGGGACCTTGCTGATTACTTGAATGTAACTCCTCTCCGAAGAGCACAGAGACCCTAATGCCCCATTCTTAAGATGTAACTATCTATGGCCCCTAATTTGGAAATAGTAATGACCTCACTCCTACCTCTGCCTGCCAGTCCATCCCCCAAGCCCTCTGTCCACTCTCTCCCTTTCCTTACCTTCCTCCTCTCTTCCACCCAGTTTCCAGTGAGCACTTGGGTTGAATACTTGGTCTCCACCTTCCAGCCTGGGGTAGAGAATGACTGTGGACTTACTGCAGTCAAAAACTGCATGGTAAGTGCTTGCCCCGAGTCTTTAGACTTGAGACAGTTTCAGGCTTTAGGGGTGGGTAGATGTTATGAAGTTGTTGAGTGTAGGGTGTCTTTCTCTCTTATCGTCCCAGCCACTCTTCTGAGTGGATAGAGATGACACCCTGCCAACTTCACAAAATAGATGGGCCTGAGAGTCTGCTTTCTGCCTCCAGGGAGAGGTGATGTGATCTTGGATTCCCTACTGTTGACTGTCTCCATGGTGATAGATTGTGTATAAATACTCTCCTGAAGGGAGAAGCTGATTCTTCAGGAGCAAAACTGACCTCATAAAAGCAAATCAAACCAGCAATAACCACCACAAATGCAGGAGCCAGAAGGGCTTGGTGTTCGTGCTGTGACCCCGTGAGAGGCATCATCTTTAAGGCACTCTTTACAAGGGTGAGTTGAGATGGTCGCACTCTATCACTACGTAATGAGTACTGATGTGTGAGGCCCACTCTGAGATATCTGTGTGCATTCACCCATTTGATCCTCACGGCAGCCCTTTGAAGCAGGTGCCATCGTTACACCCTTTTACAGATGAGAACAGTGAAGCAAAGAGAGACCAAGTAGCTGTTGAAAGTCCCACGTGTGGGAGAGCTGGGATTTAAATCCAGTCTGATTCAGGCCTAGACCCTTGGGCTCCACTCAGTGCCTGTCTGCCCCTTTGCCCAAGGAGTTTCCACAGAGAATCCTATCTTTGTGCTCAAACTGATGCTGTATGGTTCATTTGGTTAGTCCTCATTCATCCCACAATCCTCTCACTGACCACATGCTACATCTTGGGCACTGAGCTGCGGCTATAAATGCATCAGTGACTAGACCAGGGTCCCATCCCCACAGAACCCAGTCCGATGGGAGAAAGACTATTATTTTGTTTATTCACTAAGCAAAGGAGTCTGGAAACCACACGTGGAGGCCACACGTGCCTCCTCCCTCTACCACCTGACTCCTGTAGTTGTCACTTCCTTTTTTTTTTTTTTTTTTTAAATAGGCTGAGCACCAAAGGGTGTGCTCCTAAACACTAATGCTTAGCCTTGCCCATTTGTGGACTTGATATAAATGCAACCGTAGAGCATGTATTCATTTGAGTCTGGTTTCCTTTCCTCAATATGGTTAATGTTTTTAAGATTCATTCATGTTGCATATAGCTGTGGTTACTATGACTATTTTGGATCTAGTATGTGTCTCCTGGTGCCCAGATACAGCCATTTCTCTAGAGCTGTACTTCTCAAATTTGTAGTTTCTTAAAAATTATTGAGGACCCAAAGGGGCTTTTTAAAATGTGGATTGAGGGGCATGTGGGTGGCTCAGTCGGTTAGGCGTTCAACTTCTTGATTTTGGCTCCGGTCGTAATCCCAGGGTTGTGGGTTTGAGCCCCATGTCGGGCTCTGCGTTGAGCATGGAACCTGCTTAAGATTCTCTCTCTCTCTCTCTCTCTCTCTCTCTCTCTTCCTCTGCCTCTCTCCCACTCATGCTCTCTTTCTCTCTCTAAAATAAAAAAAAAATTAAACTAAAAGAACTAAAAAAATAAAATAAAATAAAATATGAATTGTATTGGTGATCTGGAGCCAGATCATGGCAGTGCATGAGAGCCAACTGTGCCCATCTCTTCCCAACACCATATTCTGTAAAATCATATCGATAGCTCAACATCAGTCATGGTGGGAACATTTGTACCACAGAACAGGCAAACTCAGTGGATTAATATAAATATATTGACTATTATTTATTGATTTCAAAAAAATTCCATTTGTTATGATATATTGTCCTGTGTAAAGGAGAACATCTAATATCACATAGATACGTAGTTAGAAGAGAGAGAGGTATTTTAATAGACTTTGCAATTAATTGTGGATATTCTTCAATACTACAGGAAAACTCAGCGGTAGTTTCTTAAAGGTTAGTTACAAGGTGGAATCTGAACCTATTCAGGCAACTCTTTGAACTCTGTTACATTAAAATCTACTTGTTGATTTTGTGCTTTGAGGAGACCTTCCAGTTATTTGTGATTTTGTTACATCATGGTGTCATTTGAATACCTGAGCTGTCCAGATCTTTCAAATGTTGACCTATTATACGATATCTTAAAAATCTGTAGGATCTTAAATATCACTAGTGATCTCATCAGAAGAGCATTTAAGTGTTAGGAAGTTGACAAGTTCACAGTGATGGATACAAGTTCTCCAAAATTCTAATTTTAGCTTGAAAGCTAAACTGTTGTCATTGGCAACAGCTAATGTCCACTGTTTTCCCTGAAGTGTCAGACTTATTTTGTTCTTTTTTTTTTCAATTTATTTATTTTGAGAGAGAGAGAAAGAGAGAGAGAGAGAGAGAGAACGAGCAGGGAAGGGGCAGAGAGAGAGGGAGAGAGAGAACTCTAAGCAGCCTGATAGTGCACTGATAGTGCAGAGCCTGATGCGGGGCTTGAACTCACAAACCACGAGATCATGACCTGAGCTGAAATCAAGAACTGCACACTTACCTGACTGAGCCACCCAGGCGCTCCTACTTCGTTCACTTTTAAGAAAACATCTGCCAAGTGTTCCAATTTGAATATTCATGGTTTGTCCACCCATCATGCTTTCAAGTAACAGTCGTATTTAATTAAAAAAAAAAAAGTCTACCTAATGCTGCTCACAATTTCAGCAATTGCACACAGCGCTCTTTTTCAAGAGAACATCATTCTTGGGTGCGCAACAACAGAGCTTAACTCATACCTACTTTCTGTTTCATCACATGGCGTGTTAGAAAGATAACCGCTCAAAGGTCAAGGTTTAATAAAGTTAGTAATTTTTACTTCTTCATCAAGGACATCCTTAAGGGAAACTAGCATTGTGATCGTTGTTAGTTATCTCACTGCAAAGCGTGTGGTGATGGAGAACACGACCGCAATCACCACTGATGCCCCTGCCTTGATTCATGCATCGGGCACCAACTGTTTTACCCACCACTGCTTCTACAGCCCAAGTGCCAATGCCGACATTGTGGAAAGGAGTGAATAACATCTTAGCATTAGTAACAAAATAGTTTTGACCTTGCAGGTCTCCTGAAGGAAGCTTGAGGATCTTGCTTTGGAAACCTCCACTCTAGGACACATAGATACACCTAGCAGTGGAATTGTTGGGTCATAGAGTATGTGTGTCTTCAACTTTGCTAGATAGTGCCGAACTGTTTTCCAAAATGTCAATTTATATTCCCCCCATCAGTATGTATGTGTGTTTCCATCACTCCACACCCTAGAAATTTTTCACCATCCTAAACAGAAACTCTGTACCCATCAAAACAATAACGCCCCATTCTTACTTCCCCTAGACCCTGTTCTACTTTCTGTCTCTATCAGTTTGCCTGTTCCGGGTACCTCATATAAGGGAAACCATATAGGGTTTTTGTTTGTTTGTTTTTTGGTTTTGGTTTGTTGGTTTGCTTTGGTTCAGGTTGGTTTGGTCTTGCTTATTTCACTTAGCCTAATGTTTTCAAGGTTCGTCTATATTATAGCATGTGTCAGAATTTCACTCTGAATGTCCTTTTTCAGAATGAATAATGGTTGAATAATAATATTCCATTATATGTGTAGACCACACATTGTTTATCCATTTGTCTGTTGATGGGCATTTGGATTGTTTCCACCTTTTGGCTATTGGGAATAATGCTGCTGTGACCATTGGTGTATAGGTATCTGCTTGAGTTTTTCCCCTTTCAACCTTTTGAAATACCTAGGGATGGAATTGGCAACACAAAACCATTTCCCCCAGTGCTCACACCATTTTACATCCCCACCGGCAATGCATAGGTGTTCTGAATTTCTCCACATCCTTGCCAACCCTTGTTGTTTTTCATTTTTATTAATAGCCCATCTTAATGGGTGTGAGGTGACATCTCATCATGACTTTGATTTGCATTTCCCTAATGACTAATGATGTAGAACGTCTTTCCATGTGCTTATTGGCCATTTGTGCATCATCTTTTTTTTTTTTTTTTAGTTTTGTGGGTACAATTTATTTATTTATTTTTAGTTTATTTAAATTCACGTTAATTTACATACAAGGTGGTATCAATTTTAGAAGCAGAACCCAGTGATTCATCACTTATATACGACACCTGGTGCTAATCCCAACAAGTGCCCTCCTTAATCATTAGAAAAATATCTTTTCCAGTCATTTACCCATTTTTTAAATGGGTTGTTTGAGAGTGGTTTTTTTTTGTTTTTTTTTGTTTTTTTTGCTTTTGCTTTTGTGTGTGTGTGGTTGAGTTGGAGGAATTCTTTGTATATTTTTGATATTAATTCCTCATCAGATACATGATTTACAAATATTTTCTCATATTCAATGTGTTATCTTTTCTCTCTTGATATTGTCTGTTCCTATGTATTTTACATTTTATGCTACTTAAATGGATTATTTTCATTTCACTTTCTGATTCTTGCCTACATATTAAAATGCAGTTGATTTTTTTTACAGATTATAACTTTATATCCATCAACCCTGTTAACTCTTATTAATTCTACTGGGTTTTTTTTGTAGATTCCTTGAGAATCCACATGTAAGATCACAACATCTGAAAATAGTAACGATTTTATTTCCTCCCTTTCAATCCCTATTGGTTTATCCTTGTCTTTTTGCATTGCCTAGGACCACTAGTACAATGTTAAGTAAAAATGTTAGGGAACAACTCTTTTCCTGTTTCTGATACCAAGGGGGAAAGTTCTGTGTTTCACCATTAAGTACGATGTTTGCTATATGTAGATTTTGTGAATGCCATTTACTAGGTTAAAGAAATTTTCTTCTCTTCTAAATAGCGACAGGTTTTTCCCCCATAAATAAGTGCTTAATTTTTTGCATCTATGAAGATAATCACAGTTTCTTTCATTGAATGTATTAAGTATCACAAATTATATTGAGTTTGTGATATGAACAAATTCTCCAATGTTAAACTGATCCTGCATTTCTAGTATAAACCCAACTTGGTCATGATATATTATCCTTTGTATGTATTGATGGATTTAGTTTGCTAAATACTTTTTAGAGATATTTATATCTAGAGGCGCCTGGGTGGCTCAGTCGGGTTAAGCGTCCAACTCTTAATTTCGTCTCAGGTCACCATCTCCCAGTTCATGAGATTGAGCCCTGCATCGGGCTCTGAGCTGATAGCACAGAGCCTGCTTGGTATTCTCTCTTTCTCTGTCCCTCCCTAACTCATGCTTTCTCTCTCTCCCTCTCTCTCTCTCTCTCTCTCTTTCTCTCTCTTTCACTCTCAAAACTAAATAAACATTTAAAAAATATTTATACCCATGAGTAAGATTCTCACAGCCTGTCATGTTCATTTCCACTCTCCTTGTGGAATTTTATTACTAGGTAAGCCTCACAGAAAGAGTTTACCTGCTTTTCATATTCTCTAGGTCAATTTATGTAGGATTAAGTTCATTTTCCCCTTAATATTAAGTAAATCAAGGCATGTGGGCCAGGAGATTTACATTTTGTTTCAGTTTGTTTTGATTCAATATCTTTTATTATAAAATGAATCATATTTTGTCTTTTTTTTGTGGGTGTCAGTTTGGTAAACTGTATTTTTCTGGGAATTCACACATTGCATCCAAATTTTCAAATTTTTAATATATGTTGCTCATAATTTCCTCTTATTATCTTTTTAATATCTCTAGGATCTGTACTGAAGTCTCTTTTTATTCCAAGTATTTTCTATTTGTGCCCCCCTTCTCTTCATTGGTCTCATCAGATGCTTATCAATTTTCTCAGTGTTTTCAAAGAGCCCAAACAAGGCAATATTGATGATCTCTACCATGTGATTATTTTATATTTTACAAATTTTGCCCTAATGATATAAAAAAATATATAAAGATAACAAATACATTGAAAACTACACAATAATTTTTTAAAGATATTATTTTTAAATAATCTCCACACTCAACATGAGGCTTGAACCCACAACCCTGAAATCAAGAGTTGCTGACTCCACTGACTGAGCCAGCCAGGCGCCCCTATAAAATACTTTTTAATGCTAATCTTTCAACCACTTTAGGAAATTCTTAGCCACCATATGTTCAAATATTGTTTCTGCCTCCTTTCTTTCTCCTTGCTTTCTGGACCACCAACTACATATTTGCTATACCTTCTCACTGAATTTTCAATGCCTCAGTATGAGGCATTTTCAATGCCTCTCGTCCCCGCCTCTGTGTTTTCTACCCTTTTGTCTCTCTGTGCCTGATTCTGAATAGTTTCTTCTGACCTGTATTCCAGCTCACACATCCTCTATCAAGTGTACAATTAAGCCCACCCACTGGATTTTTAGTTTGATTTGTTGCATTTTTCACTTCTAAAATTTCTGTTCAATTTATATATACATCGTGTTTTATAGTTCCAATTTTTAATTTTTCTACCTTTTGAGTTTTTAAATGTTTTTTAATGTTTATTTATTTGAGAGAGCGTGAATTGGGGAGGGGCAGAGAGAGACACACACACAGAATCCGAAACAGGCTCCAGACTCTGAACTGTCAGCACAGAGCCCAACGTGGGTCTCAAACCCACGAACTGTGAGATCATGACCTGAGCTGAAGTTGGTCGCTTAACTGACTGAGCCACCCAGGTGCCCCTGAATTTTTAAATTAGCACTTTTTGCCTTCCAAATTTTCAAATCTATGGATTTATAGATTAAATTTTAAATTTATGGATTATATTTATAGACTTACATATAGATTTACTTGTTATATTTATATAGATTATACTTATAAATATATTTATACAGATTTTTATCTCCTTGGAGAATGTAAGCAGAACTATTTTACAGTGTGTGACTCTTTTTTCTATTTTATTTTGTTTTGTTTAATTTTTTAAAGTTTATTTATTTTGGGAGAGAGAGAGAGAGTGTGTGTGTGTGTGTGTGTGTTTGTGTGTGAGTGGGAGAGGTGCAGAGAGAGAGGGAGAGAGAATCCAAAGCAGGTTCCACACTGTTAGCAAAGAGCCCAATGGGAGGCTCGAACATACGAACCATGAGATCATGACCTGAGCCAAAGTTGGGCGCTTAACCAAGTGAGCCACTCAGGAACCCTGACTGGTGCCTAACTTAAACTGTTATTTCTGTGGCTTCTTTTTGCTAGCTTTTCTCTTCTCATGTACCTGGTGCATGAAAAATTACTTGCAAAAATAATGTAGGTCTAGGATGACTCATCCTCCTGCAGAGATTATTGCCATTTGCTATTCCAGTCTCCTGTGGACATTAGAAATTGGGGATCACTTTCATCCAGGGACAGACATTTTGGTCATTGTATGACCCCAATACTGTGTGCTAGAGGTATTGTTAGAGGAAATACAGCATACTCTGCAAGCTCACAGAAGGATCCAACCCTGCTTGGCTTTCCAGAGAAGGTGAAACCTGAGAGAGGGATCATAGATTGACTTCTCCTCTCCTTGTCCAGCACGGCCTAGAAACACTTCTTAAAAGATGGCCAATTTGCTTCGGGTTATTTCACAGGCAATGGGATGGTGGTGGGTGGTAGATTTGGAACTCAGACACATTTGGCATCAACTTGAAGATTGCCTAAGTCAACCTTGGTTTCCTAATCTATAAATTGGGAGGAAATATCATGTGCATTATGAGATTATGAGAATTCAGTGTAATGTCACCTATAAAACACTTCATAAGATGTTTGTCACATATAAGGGGTAGATAAATATTCAACCCCTTCTTCTGTTTGTGCCTAAACCCAGTTTATGTTGGTGGCAAAATCCATTCCTTTCCCTACATTAGAGAATCATAATTTGGGAAACTGGGAAATTGAGGGCTTTTCCCTATGACTAGAAATGCTTTGAAACTGAACCCCAGGCACTGACTTATCTGATTCAACTTTGTGCAGCAATTTGCAAGACAGCCAGCTACAGTGTTGGGGCAGAGATGTTCTTGCTGGGGAACAGAGCAAACCATGGCAACCATGGGAATGAGGAGCCAATCTTTTGATTCAGACATCCATTGTTTTCTTAGACAAGATGCAAAGATGTTGGAGGCAAGAGACCGATTATATTGCAACCTTCCCTTGACTCCTCAGCTGATTCTCATAGAGGTTCATTTGAACTAAGGAACTTAAAATACAGGCATGCCATGCCAACTTGGTCGCACCCTACTGCTTGTCAAGCCAATCAATTTTTTTTTTTTTTTTTTTTTTGTCTTTGGGATGGGTGGTTATGATCTATTTCCCTCCCAGTTGAGATCTGCTGAGAAAAAGGGAATGGGACAGGCATTTTGGTAACATCCACCGACAGGTAAAATATGCCCAGTCAACACTTCTCCTTCTTGAATCTATCACAGAATCACATGTGCAAAAGTGGGGGGGGGTGTATGCAGACACATTCACTACGGATTTATTTGTCAAAAACCGGAAAGAGACCAAACATTGGGAATTCCCACTAGTTGGGAATGGCTAAGAACTATAATATAGCCACACTGGGGAATATTTTTATGCAGTAGCTAGAAAGAGTAAGGTAAATCTGTATTGTTTACTAGGATAGATTTCTGGTATATCATTGAAAAACACTCAAGTGTAACAACATGTACAGAATATCTTTTATGTACTAATATCTAGCAAAACCATCCCACAAAATAATGCTTCATATTTTCCATGGGTACATATTTGTGTATGTAAAACCATAGAAAGAGGCTTTAAAGAGTTGAAAGACCACCCCCAACCAAAAAAGGTAACAGTGGATACATCCAGATAAAAGGGGATAGATTTAAGGGAGGGTGGTCAAAAAGGATTTTAGCCTTATCTCTGGTATTTGAAGGTTTTATTTAAAAAGATAATATCTTTGGAGTGCCTGGGTGGCTCAGTCGGTTGAGCTTCTGACTTCGGCTCAGGTCATGATCTCGAGGTTCATGAGTTCGAGCCCCGCATCAGGCTCTGTGCTGATGGCTCAGAGCCTGGAGCTCGCTTGGGATTCTGTGTCTTCCTCTTTCTCTGCCCCTCCCCCACTCATGCTCTGTCTGTCTCTCTCTCAAAAATAAACTTAAAAAAAAACATTAAAAAATTTTTTTAAGATAATATCTTTGTCTATCACTTACATAATGTAAAGTTAAATTTTACAGGTAGAATGGAAATATTATGATTGAGGGCATGGTAAGCTGTAATATTGTCCAAAAAAAATATCTGCTGCCCCTCTCTGGGGAGGATGATGCTTCTCTGTGCTATCAATGTCAGACTTGCTCTGGCCAATGAAAGGAGAATGGAAGCTTGAGGAGTCAGTGTGTGATTTGCCGTGTTCTTTTCTCCTCTGCCACAAGACTGGAGACATATCAGAGAGAGGCTGTCCCATCAGCCTGGATCCTGGAGTAGACAAATGTGGAGCGGAGCCCCAGCCAACCTGTGAAGGCCATGCAACGTGTGATGGGAGCAAGAAATAGACCTTTGCTATTATAAGCCACTGAGACTGTGGGGACCACTTGTCACTGTGGCAGAACCTAACCTAGACTAGCCCAGAGAAGCCCAGGGATAACAGAGAGTAGCAGCCACTCTGGAGCAGAGAGGGAGACAAGGTTTGGGGTCAGAAAGGCCTGGAGGTCCCGGGTGGGGGTGAGGAGGACCCCAAGGAGGACACTGAAAGGGAAGTAGACCGAAAAGCAGCAGATGCTAATTTTGCCCATTTTTCAACTTTGCCTTAGGACCTTGTCCTCAATTACCCCCCGACCAATGAGAGCACTTTGGGATGCGACATGTTGCCCTTTATCAGATGGCACTTGCCCTAGGCTAACTGGCAGATCTTTTCAGGGACGTCTTGGCAGATTACTGAGAAAACAGTTGCAGAACGTCCAGGTTTAATGGTATACATAGGTGCCCACCTCCCCTGAGCTGGTATTAGCTGGGCACCTCAGCTGGAAAGGCCTACGATGACCAATTCCAAAGTCATTCAGACTTCAAGAAAGCTACAGTTGAAAAAACAAAGGAAACCAGGAGGCAAAAACACCTAGCTTCTTCAACATGACTCAGATCAGACAGGAGCCAGCACCTAGGTGGATGGCAAATGACTCAAATAAGGTCATGTGGCTCAGTTGTGTCTTTTAATTCTGAATGAGGAGGAAAGGAACGAGCTAATGGGTCATGGGTCACAGCAGAAAAGGGGTGTCGTCAGTTGGATCAGGGTTACAATGCACAGCACCTGGCCAATCACGTGGCCTTGAACCTTACCACAAAGAGACAGGAAGTGAGCAATGTTATTAATGATTCTGAGCCTCACTGTCCACATCTGTAAAATGGGCTTAAGTGTATCTACTTTGGGGGCTCCTGGGTGGCTCAGTTGGTTAAGCATCTCTTGGTTTTGGCTCAGGTCATGATGTCATGGTTCGTGGGTTCAAGCCCCGCACTGTCAGTGTGGACCCTGCTTGGGATTCTCTCTCTCCCTCTCTCTCTGCCCCTCCCCAGCTCCCTCACTCTCTCTCTCTCTCTCTCTGAAAATAAATAAAATAAAACTTAAAAAAAAAGAAAACCTACTTTGTAGAATTCACATGAGGAACACACGAGTTTGTTGGGGGGACCATAGCTGGTGTATTACATTAAGAATATGCAGATTATGACCTGCTGAGTGAGGAGGTGTGAGCCTCCCTCGTAGGGTGGGCAGGCAGCTCCCTCGGTTTCCTAGCTCCGACCTTGGGGATGTAGAAACCTGGGGGTCTTTTTGATTGAAGGCGCAGTTTCAACATGCTCACACAAAGGTAGTAAAGTCTCAAGATTTATTGCTTATAGATCCCAGAAATGGGGTTGTGATGTACAATGAGCCAAGTCCTCTGTTTCAGGTCTCGAGTGAGCAGGAGAGAGAGCAGGGTAGTAAGCACCTGCTACTGATAAGGTGGCTGTGGCAGAGGTCACTAATTTCTTGTGGACTCAACCCTACATGGCTATTTTTAAAGGTGGCCCAGGAAAAGTAGAGTGGGAACTTACAGCAAGAATCCTAAGCTCCAGGTTCTTATCTGAATGTCTAGCCTGTGGGTGTGAGCAGGGCTGTCGTGCTGGAAAATGCCAGGGTAGCAGCTCGAAGCAACTGCTTTCTTATCACAGGGCAATGGAAATTCAAAGCCAGAGGTTCTTCCAGCCCCAAAAACGTAACTGACTCATCTCCCTTGGGTATGGTCCTCCACTGGTTCACACACCCCCTGCCATCCCACAGTAGGAGAGCTAACCACCCAACTCCCCAGAAGGCCAGCTCAGTCAGAGACAGCATAAAACAATGAAGGCCACATTCCAGGAGAGGAGCCTACCCAGACTCAGCTCAGAGACCTATTCTAGAAGGGACCATGCTCCTCAGATCCCAGGGCTGCCCAACAGCTGAGGGGCCACCAGACGAGGTGCTTTCAGTGAGTGGTTCCTAATTCTCCAACAAAGACACCTGCTGGTCTCCTGCTGTGAATGGATTGAGGAGCCACCAGATGGGATTCCTCTCTGCCCCATGTTTCAGCACGAGCATTCATCTGAAAGCCAGTTAAGGTCATGCACGGGGGTCTCTGTGAAGTAGACTTGGATCTTGGCCTATAAAAGCTGCTAGCCAACCTGAAGACCAGGTAGGGCCAGCCTGGGAACCTGGGCCATCCCTTTCATTGGAATTTTTTTAAACATTTATTTATTTTTGAGAGAGACAGAGACAGAGTGTGAGCAGGGGAGGGGCAGAGAGAGAGGGAGACACAGAATCTGAAGCAGGCTCACAGAGCCCAATGCGGGGCTCAAACTCACGAACCGCGAGATCATGACCTGAGCTGAAGTCGGAGACACCCAACCGACGGAGCCACCCAGGAGCCCCTTCTTTGGAATTTTTATTCCTCACGGACAAGTGGCCAACTTGTTGAGTGGTCCTTGACATCCCTTGCCACATCGAAGTACTCTGATTCAGAGTTCATTTAGCTTCTGTGGTAGAGTAAGCATCGATGTCCACCCAGCAGAGTTGGCACTGATGTCC
>NW_026057585.1:95333797-95447332 GCF_023721935.1 Panthera uncia
CTCAGTAGAGTAAGCATCGATGTCCACCCAGCAGAGTTGGCACTGATCTCCGCTCAGTAGAGTAAGCATTGATGTCTACTGTAGAAGAGTGAGTGTTGATGTGAGGAAAATATTCTCTCCTTCCCTCATGCTCAGTCCAAGCACTGGGTGGAGTTGATCCCATCCTTCACTCCAAGGCCAGTATGGGACTTAGGCCTGGCCAGTCAGAACATTCCATTCCCTTAGTTGTGGCACCTGGACACACCACCCAAAATGCCCACAGAGCTATTGAGTTACAATGTGGCTTCTTCTGGCATGGCTGAGAATGAGGCAAGTCTATAAGGACGGACTTGACTCTAGAGAATGTAAGTATGGAGCTGCTCAGGGCCACCCATATGCAGAGGTGAAGGTGAAGTAAATGCAGAGGAGAAGAGAAGGCAGCTGGTGGCATCGTCTGAGTTCCTAGATCAAACCATACCTGATTTATCCTTGGAATTCATAGCTACATCAACCAATACATTCTTTCCCTGATTTAGGCCAATTTGAGTTGGTTGTGTGTCTTCAGACAGAAATCGTCTTTGCTAATACATCTTCAGCCCTTTGGCTACTTTGACTCCAGGAGATCCAGAGCTCCCTGGCCAGGTGGCTCTTGGCTATCTTCATCAGCCTCTAGGTGCCAACCACTATGGAAAACCTATCCATTCTGTCCTAACTCTTCAAGCCCAGACAGTCAAAACTCTGAACACAGAGGCAGAGGAACAGCAGGAGAAATGTTACTGTGTACCCACAGGGAGAGAGTGACACCAGTTTCCCACCTCCATTCAGCAGTCTAGAACATCAGAGCCCCATCCTCTGAGCTAGGCTGAAAAAAGCCCATGGGATTGCACATGATGCCCGTTTCATTCCAAGGCTAGCCAAGTGCTACCTACAGCCTACATCAGCCTGAACTCTCCCTCAGGGAAGCCACAGGCAACCCTTACATGATCATTCACTCTCTCCAATGGCCACTGCAGCTCAAGTTTTCCTGACCACGAACATGAACAGAGTCCCACCCTCCCCCCAAACCTGTCTCTCCTACTGCTCTCCCTTGAGACATCAGAAACATGCATTCTGCAGTTCTAGAAGCTGAAGCGAGAAGAACATGGCAACCTCGACACCCTCCCCAGCCCCACTCAGCCTCACCTACATCACAACAAAGAGTCCCATTGGGGAACCAGATCGTGGCTGAATGCACACTTCCGCAGCTCTAACAGGAAGGAAAGACGGTCACAACTTATTTAGAAAATGGACCATGGCATTTAGAATCCTCGTGGAGCAGGGGAATTGCAAGTAGCCCATATCAAAGGTGCTAAGCACTCCGTGGAAACCATCCTCCATGTGGTGCCATGTCACCGGGACTCCCAAGTCCTCCAACCGCTTCTTGAACAACAGTGAATGGTCCCGGAGAAGGTCATACTCACAGCTCACAATGCAAGCCTCGGGGAGCTGAGACATGACTTCATCTTCTGCGATCAGGGGTGAGTTCATCAAATCCAGAGCGAGGTTCGTCTCCAGGTAGGCAGCCTCGTTTAGGGGCTCACGGGGCATCGGCCGGTAGCTTTTCTTCTTAAACCTCTCCGGGATGTTTTCTGCACCCAACCACTTGCTGTACTTTTCCCAGACTTCAGCAGGCAAATGGGCACCTTTCATGATGGTGCTTTTCCAGGACGGGTTGATGTCCAGGTAACAACTCCAACAGTAGAAGGCAAAATTCCAATTGAGCAGTGGGATATTCCTGTTCTGCTGATAGGAAGGGGATTGAAAATCCACAGCTTGGAGGATGGCGTAGACCAGGATCTGAGCACGGATCTTGGGGAGATCTGGACAGTCCAAAAGTTTTTGACAAACTATCGTGGCCACTCCCCCTCCCACACTGTCACCACAGACCACGACCCGATCTGGATCCACCCCATACACATTCAGGGACTTCAAGAAGTGGATGGTGGCTGCAATACAGTCTCGTACCGCCACCGGGAATTTATGCTGGGGCAGGCGGCGGTATCTAAAAAAGAACCAAGGAACACGGTTTATGCTCATCGCCCTAGGAGAGCCAACAATACGTGTCTAGCATCCCTTAGACCAAATTTCATCCATTAGTCTCTTTCTGAAGCCCAAGAAAGTGAACTCACGGTATGAGCCTTCCATGAGGTGATAGGCATGAAGCCTGGCACACAGGATCCGTGAGTGACGGTTGCTGTTCCCTCCATCTCAATGACCCTTTGGGGGACAGGCTGTGACCGCAAGAGCCCTGTCATCTGCCTATGGGTCAACAACTTAGCAATCACCAACATGAACCCCATCTTTCTGAACCTACCCGTGGGTCCTTCCCTGGCTCACAGCTGTCCCCTTTTCTTATGATTCTTGTATGAGCAACTCCAGATTTGCCTGGGTTTCAATTCCAATTAACCCTGCCGTGCTTGCAGGTTTTGTGGGAGGATCTTGCAGACATAAATACCACCAGGGGCCAGCAGTTAACGTACGGGTCTCCTCCAGATCACCCACGTCCACTCCTGACCACTGCTGTCCTAAAGGTGCACCATGCACGTACTGCCATGGAGGTCAGCAGCGTGGCATGCGAGACCTCCCGGTTTCTCAAGAGATTCCAGAAATCTGGGTGTTGTGAGAAATGTTGCCATTTTAAATGCTGGTCTCAACTTTAAAAAAGAAAGAAAAAAAAATATTCTGTGGGACCCACGAACTTTTGCCAACCATTCCCATCGCAATGCCTCCTCTTTTAAGCCACCCTGAGTTCATGCCAGGACAGCAATGTTTCTACTCTAAAGCCTCATCTATCTTGGATTCATAAAATAATTCTGTTGCAGAGATTTGCTGGCATACTATAGTGACCAGAGTTGTAAGGCATATCATGGCCAACACTTGGATCAAGACGTCTACCCCACTGCAGACACGGTTTGGGAGCTGAGAACTGTAAAGTGAGTGGTTTCTCTGGGGTCCTCTGCCTCATCCAGGACCGATTTCTGTATCTTTCACTCTAACTCAACCAGCTGTGCCACACGGAAGCTGGGAAACGTATTCCCACCAAGACATTGGCATTGGTACTGCTCTATGGAATGTGCATTTATTAAATTTTTTTAGGAGCAGGAGTGGGGAGGGGCAGAGAGAGAGGAAGACACAGAATCCAAAGCAGGCTCCAGGCTCCGAGCTGTCAGCACAGAGCCCGACGCAGGTCTCGAACCCACAGACCGTGAGATCATGACCTGAGCTGAAGTCAGATGCTTAACCAACTGAACCACCCAGGTGCCCCTGGAATGTGCTTTTAAATGAAACCGCAGGGAGTGTGTTATGCTAAGAGAAATAAGCCATACAGAGAAAGACAGATACCATATGTTTTCACTCTTATGTGGATCCTGAGAAACTTAACAGAAACCCATGGGGGGAGGGGAAGAAAAAAAAAAAAGAGGTTAGAGTGGGAGAGAGTCAAAGCATAAGAGACTCTTAAAAACTGAGAACAAACTGAGGGTTGATGGGGAGTAGGAGGGAGGGGAGGGGAGGTGATGGGCATTGAAGAGGGCATCTTTTGGGATGAGCACTGGGTGTTGTATGGAAACTAATTTGACAATAAATTTCATATATTAAATAAATAAATAAATAAATAAATAAATAAACTGCAGGAAAGATTAATCAGGAAGGAACCATCCTGCCCCCGTGGGACAAGGTGTCAGGTGGCAGGGGAGGGAGGATGAGGCCACCTGACCACAGTGACCGCTCCTCTTATGTGTCCACTTTGCCCGGGGAGGGGCCACCCCAGGTCTCTCCTGCCCCTGCCCCGTGTCTCACCGGGGTGGACCTCCCTCTCGGGAGCACTTGGGAATTCTACGGCAATGGCCGAGGTTGCCTGTTACCGTGCAGGGCACTGTGGCATTTCGCATAGGAGGTGCTAAGTGTCTAGAACGTGCTTCTGTGCCACCAACAGGGCTCATGTTTGCAAAGCCCTGCACTTGATCTACCCAGAGAAGACCACTCCCCACACAGCTTCCGGATGTTACCAGGCACAGAACGCCCGAGGGCCACCCACAGGGAGGAGTGCTGTTCTCTGCCTCTCCCTGTCCCTCTCCTCACCGCTGCTCACAGCCCATCATCCCCTGCTCCGGTGTCCTGGTGTCCCTGCATCCCCCTGCCCGCCCCAAGCCCGGCTCTCCACCCCCCTTATCCAGCACCACCCCTCCGCCTTTTACTCACCCAACTGATAGGACCACTGAGCCACTCTTCTTGGACAGATGACAGCATATGACATGATGGGTTTCTAGAAAATAAAAGGTATTTAACATTCACTAGGAAGATTAGTGGCCTCCTTTGCCAGCCATCACCATGAGCTGCCCCCTTCTCTCTGACAACCACCACAGACAGAGAGCTGGGGCTGATCCTAACAAGGTTTTGCAAACTTTCTTTCCAGCTGTGGAGCAGTCCTTCCTCCCCACCTTCTAGAACTTCTCCTCTGAGATCCTGTCTGAAGAACTTCCTCTAAGATTTCCCCCCATCCCCATTGATTCTGCAATCCATTCAAAATATCTGAGATGCCGTTTGGCCATAGAGCACAGGGGTGCGAGCTCTAGATTCAGACCGGAGCTCACATCCCGACTTTGCCTCCTTTTAGCTTGAGCCGAAGTAGTCTGGGGCAAGTGCCTTCACCTCCCTGAGGCTTGACTGCCACATCTGTAAAATGGGTACAATAATAATAACAGGGTTGTTTTGGGGAGGGTGGTTAATGAGATAACTATTACATAGAGGGCTTCCACAGTGCCTGCTGTGTAAATATTAATTATTAATAATATTTATCAATACCTACTGACTGTTACTGCCATCCATTATGCAGACCAAACCAAAACCATGGTTGCATCAAATCCCTTACTCTCAAAAGCTACCGCAGTGTGCCTCTGACATTCCACCGTTTAGAAGGCAGGGCTGAAACCAAATAAAAGGGTTTTTTCCCTTGAATTCATGGGGCACCAGTGTGTGTGTGTGTGTGGGGGGGGCTAAGATAATAAAACGGTCTCGATTTTGAGTTTTTTCTGTCATTAATTTTCCTCAAATTGTTGGTTCTCCTGTCTGTACCAGAATTTGTCTCAGACGATGGCTGGTATGAAACAAAAGGACATGTGTTTAGTTATTTCCACTTTTTAAAAAATTCTATTTCCAACTGAATAGAGGTGCTGGTTGTAGAACACTATGAATGTACTAAACACCACTGAATTGTACACTTTAAAGTGGTTAATTTGGGGGCGCCTGGGTGGCTCAGTCAGTTAAGCATCCAACTTTGGCTCAGGTCATGATCTCACAGTTCACTGAGTTTGAGCCCACATGGGGTGAGTTCGTTGAGCCTCACTTCGAGCTCCACACTTAGGACACTCTCTCTCTGTCTCTCTCTCTCTCTCTCTCTCTCTCTCTCCCCCTCTCTCTTTCTTTCTGCCTTTCTCTCGCTTGGGACCTCTTCCTATCATAAATAAATAAATAAATAAATAAGTAAAAATAAATAATTGGGGTGCCTGGGTGGCTCAGTCGATTGAGCGTCCGACCTCTGCTCAGGTCATGATCTTGCAGTTCGTGAGTTCGAGCCCCGTGTCAGGCTCTGTGCTGACAGCTCAGAGCCTGGAGCCTGCTTCAAGTTCTGTTTCTCCCTCTCTCCACCCCTCCCTCATTCACACTCTTTCTCTCAAAAATAAATGAACATTAAGAAAAAAAGTGGTTAATTTTATGTTGTGTGAATTTCATATATATATATATGGATATTTCATATATATATATGGATATAAACATATCCATAGATACACACATATACACATATGTGTATATATGAATATATATATACATATATACACATATACATATATATGTGTATATATGTGTATATAGGAATGTAAATAGAGCATATATATGAATATATATATTTATATAGCATATGTATATATGAATATATATGTTGCATATATAGGTCTCCTTTGTTCCAGAAAGAGATCAGTACCTTCCATATCTTTGCCACCTGGATGATCTGGGACCCGCTAACTGTCCGGGTCCTACAGCGGCTTATAGACTGGGGTGCCACCTCTTGCTGGAAGGTGGGTGGCCACCCAGCTCTGCTCTGGGACTGTCATACTATGGGTGGGGTCTGAGGGAAAGACTCTTACTCAGGCTCCCCAGGACCGCCCCGCCGCCGTGGTAGAACACGATGCCAGGCCTGGGGATGCAGGAAAACGCTTTGGGCTGGTACAGCTTCACAGGGATTGTCCCGTAGCGGAGGTCTGTGACCACGACATCCGGATCCTCCTTCAGTGGCCTCAGATCATGCATGAAACGGACAAATCGGGGCATAGAACAGATTCTCAGTTTCTCAAAAATCATCCCCTGTTGGTGAGAGAGGAGGAAATGAGGCCGGAAGGATTTCAGTCTGTGCTGCGCTCGGGTGCAGCTGCCACCCGTGCCCCCAGCGGAGTGGCTGGAGGGCAGGCTGGACCACGTGTCCACGTGCACCCTTGCAACACTGCAGTAAGTCCACCCCACCTTGGCCCACGCTGCCCCCTCATCCTCTTTCCCCAGACAATTGACACCCGGTCCCACAAACCGAGCTTCTGGCCACCCCGTGAGGGTCCCTCTCCCCCAGAACACCCCCAACCGTGGCCTGGACGTGACCTCTCTTCCCGGGGCAGGTCCTCCTGGACCAGCCCAGCCCATGCAGCCGTCCCAAGCATCAGTTGCTAGTTTTAAGACGTGATAACTACACTGTGGTTATGTTTTTTAAAAGGTGAGGGCGTTCTGGTCTTTCAGAGATAATGACTGAAACCTTTTGGATAAAATAATATGATGTCTGAGGTCCACTTCCTGAGAAATGAGAAGGGGGAAGAGGTGGGGGCATTGGTGAAACAAGATTGGCCAGGAGTCAGCAATCAGTACTGGGGGGAGGGTACGTGGGGCATCTCCATAGTTTTCTGTCTCCTTTGGTGCATATCTGAAAGTTTGCATGATAACAAAATAAAAGTAAACAAAGTGGTCTCTCACCCAGGCACCCTCTTTCTAGTGGTTCCTAACCCTCTCTGCACCAATGCCACTTTGGCTTTCCGCGATGCCTGTGGACCTCGTCACAGAATGTTTTTGACACCTAAAATAAAATATGTGGGATTACATACGAGCACACAACAGCGAGATCTAGCCGCTGGTTTAATACCATTACTACTTTGAAGAAATGAGGCATCCGTGCAATTTTTCACCATATCTGTGATGGCTGTAATACGCTCTGGAAATACGCGGGATTCCTCTTGGTGACAAAGCCCCAGGTTGTGCTGTCACAACTGTGGTTTGTCCCCTTCATTCTTCATGGGAGGGAACCCCGCATTTCCTTTAGAGGTGAGTGAAAATGGGGCGTTTTTTTTACCCCACCCGCTTTCACGGACCCCTTGTCTTCGGTCCCCTTGGGGATTCAGAGAACCCCGGATGAAGAAGCCCTCTTTCGCTTTGCTGGAAGCACTCGCCGCTCTGTAAGTGGATTGGTTTATAGTGGTTTTGCCTGATTCTTCTCTCTGTCTCCCCACCAACACTGCCATGAGACTATAAGCTCCCAAAGGCAGACTCTATCTGGGACTTTATTTCTCTTGCCCCTCATTGATCCCAGAGCCACAACTGGTGGACGACACATCGTAGTTACAGGACACATCTTTGTAAAAACAAAAAAACAAAACCAAAACAAGCAAACAAAAAAAAAGCAAGTCAACAAACAGTAATAAGGCTAATACGTATTGAGGGTTTCCTTTATGCCAGGAATTGTATCCTGCACTCGGGACGGTTTAGCTCATCGCAGCCCACAGCATGCTATGGAGTCTGGACTAGTATTTCCCCCTCTTTTGCAGATGAGGAAACTGAGGCACCGTATTTGGGAGCCCAGACTACAGACTATGAGGGTCAAGGTCAGGAAAGCCAGCGGACAAATCATCAGGTCTTGTGAAAGCTGGACATAGGAAGCCTTCGGCCAGTGGGTTCTTCTCCAGGAAGGGGTCTTCATGGGAACAGGTGTTTGCACTTGCTTTTCATTATGTAAGAGAGTTGAGAAAGCCTCAGCCTCCGGGGGGGGGGGTCGTTAAGATGGTGGAGCTGTAGGGGGGCCCTAGGCTTGCTTCGTCTCTCAAACACAGCTAGATAATGTCAAATCACCCAGGAAAATTGATCTGAGGACTCACACAAAAAACTGCACAACAAGAAGGAGAAAAAGAGGCCACATCGTGGAAGGTAGGAAGGTGCAGAGACGTGATTTGGGGAAGAAAAGAATTGCAGATGCTGCAGAGGGAAGGGAGCCCTGATCATGGAGAGAGAGGACAGAGATTGAGAGACAGAGAGAGAGGGGGAGAGAGAGAGAGAGAGCAGGGCCCAGGGGACTACATAAGAAAAACATTTGCCCACACCATTGACGGGGAAATCAAGAGGGGCCGAACATCGCAAGTTGCACAAGCAGGGGGACCCACAGAAGGCAAAGAAGTCAGAGGCACGGCCTGGTGGGCTTAGCGGTGCTTCAGGGAAGGAGGGAGGAGGCCCAGGAGTGGGCAGCGTGGTCTGAGGATCCCCTGGGTCACACTGGGAGACACAGTTTTCCTGCTTGGAGTGCATCTGGGAGAGGTGGCACAGCCTCTCAGGGGACAGAAGAGCCCCAGGCGCCCACATGCTGCCCCGTTCACAAGCATCACAAGCAAAGGAACGGAGACAGAAGGGCAGCAAACCTTGGCATTGGCTTTTTGCTGCGCTCTACCACAGACTCCGAGCCCTGCGCGGTCATGCGACTGCCCTTCTGGGACAAACAGGCACCGGCCACAGCACAGTGAGACCCTACCCCAGAGGATCAGCATGGGTCCGTGCCACACTGGGTCCCTGAATTTGGAATTGTGAAACACAGCCGGGTACCTGAGATAAAACACAAGAGTACTGTGCCACCAGGCAGCAGAAAGCCAGGACACAGAGGGAGGCAGGGGCATCTGAGGGACACCTGGGACACACAAGGGAGATTGTTCACTCTTCTGTGAGGGCTTCCTGAGCAGCAGCAGGGGAGAACTCCCTCCTCCAGGTGAGAGAGAGAGAGAGAGAGAGGAAGGACTGATGTCATTCCCCAGCCCATCACACTGCCGGACTTCAGTGGGCAGCACAGCATCACCCAGGGGAAGCTGGAGCCCCTTACTCCAAGCCCCTCCCCCCTGCGCCTTGCAGGTGCTTCTGAACTAGGGCAAGTCCCCCTGAGAGCTAGTGCAGCAGGCCCCTCCCCCAGAAGACCAGTGCAACTCCCCCCCAACACACACACACACACACACACACACACACACACACACACACCAGGTCTACTGATCACAGAACGCAGCTCTAGGGGAAATAGGATCCAGCTTCTTTTAACAAGCAGACAAAAACACACCTAGTTAAAGCTCGCCATACACTAGACAAGGTCCAAACACCCCACTGCAGGCAAGGAGAAGTTCTGCAGAGGATTGACCTGAGGGAAAGAGCAGCCAAAACACAGCAGCAGAGTGCACACGGCATACACCAGAGACCCTTCCTGAAGCACCAGGCCCTGAACAGTATATGAGGTCTTCTTGGTATAGCCATTACTCTCAAGACACCTGGCTGGCTCTGACAGTTAAGCGTCTGACTCTTGATTTCAGCGCAGGTCACAACCTCGAGCTTCGTGAGATCGAGCCCTGTGTCAGGCTCTATGCTGACGGCACAGAACTTGCTTGGGATTCCCCCTCTCTCTCCCTCTCACCCTCTGCCCCGCTCGTTCTCTCGCTCTCTCTCAAAATAAATAGATGAACATTATAGCCATAACTCTCAGGAGCAGGAAACAGAACAGGCTTTCCTAACACACAGAAGACACAGACGTAAACAAAATGCCAAGACAGAGGAATGCATCCCAAAAGAAAGAACAAAAAGGGGTCACGGCCAGGGATCTAATCGAAATAGATATAAGTAATACGCCTGACCTAGAATTTAGAACAACAATCATGAGGATACTAGCTGAGCTTGAGGAAAGCAAAGAAGACACCAGGGAGTCCCTTCCATTGCATAAGAGAGTTAACCGTGTTTTCTGTATTCAGTCTGTCAGCCCTCTGGAAAAGCACAACCAGTCCCCATTGGCAACTTTGACACAATTCTCCCCATGATCTATTTGTATCTATTCTATTAAATTCACACACCAGTAGCAATGAGCAGAATCTGACTATATGACATAAACAGTTTTCCATCTCTCAATAGTAAAAAGATTGTGTGTGTGTGTGTGTGTGTGTGTGTGTGTGTGTGTATCTAAAGCTACATTCTGAAGTTTTGCTCATTTGTACTAATTTACTAATTGGCTGCATGTGTCTTTGTTGTTGGCTGGTTCTAGCTAGGTAGGTGGTAATGGGGGCTCAAAATCCGCAGTAACTCATTCCTGTCTTCACAGCTTCATAGTGTGTGCTGTGAAGACAGTAAGACAGGAGGCAGGGAGGGTAGGACTGGAATTGATCTTTCTTTCCTGTTAACCGAGGAAGTAAATCTTTTTTCATTTTCTGGCTCTGAGCCCAGTACAGCTTGAGAAACACTAGGAAGAAATTGAGAACCTCTTAGTTAATAGGTTCCCTAATAGGGATCACTCAGATGTGAGAATAAAATGCAGCCAGCCTGTCTCTGCTGCTGCGTCAATGCAAGTAGAATCTTCTCATGTGGTTTCCCAACCTCCTCCTTGAACCCTCAGGCGGAGAGGGAACTCACCCATCTCAACAACAGCAGGAAAAGGCAATCCAGGACCCGCAGTTTCACCGGGTGGCCGATGGCTGCAGGGATGTCCGCAGTAAGGAAATGGCTGCAGATTACCCACAGACCAACCCCCAAGAACGCACAGGCTGCCATGAGAAGGGGCAGGAGCAGGACTGCCATCATGCTGTTTTTCAACACAGAGGAGGCTAAGAGAAGAGGCTGTTCAGTGCCGGACACGGTCAGGAGTCAGCAGCCCTCCTCCACTTATACACCACAACCTGCCCTCCCCACCTCCCCATCTCCACAGCATTGGCCCAGCCCAGGTGAGTCACAGACTCAGGTGAGGACATAATTCTAGGGCAGGGCCCATGCAGAGGAGAAAGTGGTTCATGCAGCCTGACTCAGCTGGAAATGAGGGCTCCAAAGTTCCAGCTACACCCTGGAGCACTGCTACGTGAAATGGCCTTGGAGGAGCACCTGGGTGGCTTAGTTGGTTAAGTGCCCACCTCTTGGTTTCGGCTCCGGTCATGATCTCACAGTCTGTGAGTTCGAGCCCCGCGTCAGGCTCCGTGTTGCCACTGCAGAGCCTGCTTGGGATTCTCTCTCTCTCCCTCGGACCCTCACACACGCTCTCTCTCAAAATAAATAAATAAACTTAAAAAAAAAAAAAGAAGTGGCCTTGGAGAAGTCACCATGGATGTCACAAACACCATTCCCTCCACCTGTGCTCTGGTGGCACTCACCCCCTAATTACACTCTGGCCATGCTCGCTGTTCCTTAGTCTGCCAAGGAGGTCCCAGGGTGTTTGTACTTGTGGTTCTCTGTGCAACCAGTGTTCCCCGAGATAATGGTTGAGCTCAACTCCTCCCCTACTGCAGGTCTCTGGTCAAATGTCACCTTCTGAGTGAGGCTATGCCTGGACACCTGATTTAAAGGTATACCTCCCCACCAGCATCCCTATGCCCATCCCACCCTCCACTTCTTCATGGCCTTTATTATCACCTGAAATATCGCATACTTCACTTGTTTGTTTATTGTCTGTGGAGTGGCGCCTCTGTGGGGACAAGAATTTTTGCTTTGTTCCTTGCTTTATCCTCAGAGGCTAGGTCAGGGTTTGGTGCTTAGCAGGTGCTCAGCAAATGTCTACCGAATGAAGCAATGAATGAACAAGCTTTGCCCTTTTCATTGTAAAGCAGGAAAATTTGAGCTTACCTGCCTTTTCAGGTTAGGTCGAGATCGATGTCACCATTCAAAATCTTCCCTAATGACAAGTCCCACATCTGCAGTAATAATGATGATGGCTGCCCTCTCTTCCACCTCCCCACCATGGTGTCAGAGCACAGGGAGATCCTACCCGCCCGGGAGAGACCTGGCAATGTCTAGAGACATTTTTGGTTGTCACAACAAAATGGGCAGGGTGGGGGCTGACACTGGCACCGCAGGGGTAGGTTCCAGAGATATTGCTTAACATCCGGCAATGCACAGATGGCCCCGACAGAGAGGAGGTACCTGGTCCAACAGGCCGGTAGTGCCCAGGATGAAAAACCCTGAGCTAGTAAGACTTGGATTTGAATCCTGGCTCTGCCCCGTCCAGCATTCTCATCGTGAGCGAGTTACAATACACTCTCTGAGCCTCAGCTTCCGAGACTGTAAGATGGGGATAATAATAGTAACTCCATTAGCTTTCAGTGTGTATTTCTTTGAATCCAATGAAGTAGAACATTCTTTCATATTTTATCCATTATTTGAGGTTTTTCCTTTACGGATTCATGTGAATTTATTTTGTGTCTTCATACTCTGTATCTAAAATTTTCTATTTTCGTTTATCTTTTTGCACTGACTTGAAAAAATGTTTGTAGTAATAACATTGGTGACAGACGGTGACCACACGTATTGTGGTGAGCACTTAGTAATGTATAGAATTGCTGAGTCAGTATGCTGTGCATCTGAATCTAATATCACACTGTATGGAGTGTATACTTCAATAAAAATTTTTTTAAATATTTTTAAGGATTATTTTCTAGTTATTTGCTTTTTTAACTTTGTTAATGTCGTTTTTCTGCATTGACGTTTGTAATTTTTCCACAATGAAATCTCTCATCTGTTCTCTTATTATGCTTAGAAAGATCTTTTTTACAGTACATGAAACTATATGGCAATGATTTTGAAAATGAAGATTTTCTTTGTCAAAATATAAATATCTGGGGGCGCCTGGGTGGTTCAGCCGGTTCAGCATCCGCCTCATGATTTCAGCTCAGGTCATGATCTCACTGGTTCATGGGATGGGGCCTCACGTCAGGCTCTGCACTATCATTGGGGATTTTCTCTCTCCTTCTCTCTTTGCCCCTCCCTTACTCACACATGTGCTCTCTTGCTCTCAGAATAAATAAGTAAACTTAAAAAATATATATGAATTTCACCCAAGAAATAGAAAATACGCATAGATCAATTACTATGAGAAGGATTAGAGTCTGTTACCACTGAGGTTTATAAACACTTAACCCAGAAATTGTGCAAAAGCACAGGGAGAATGAGGGAATGCCTACATATAAGCACCGAACCATTTTTTATTTCCTGGTTATATTACTTAGGATCAGTAATTCCAGCTGCTATAACAAAAGATTTTGGTAGAATAAAGACTAATTTTCCCCTCCCAACACAGACACTGGCGTGTTTGATGAACATCCGCACCACTTGGTGATTACAGGATCCATGTTTCTTTCCGTCTGATGTTCTGCCATCTTCCAGGACCTCCGCCGATCCTCCGTGCCTTGCCAGGAGCCCCAGGAATGATATGCTCGTGGAAGAACCTGTGGAGGTGAACTTAAGGGCCAGGCCTGGAAATACATCCCATTGGCCGGAACGCATTCACATGGCTTCACCGAAATGCATGGGACTCTGGGGCGGGGGGGGGCGGTAAACCTTCCATCTACCTAAGGATGAAAATGAAATGGAGTTTGGCGGATTCATAGGATCGTTCTGCCACGCAGCCTTTTGTCCAACAAGCAAGAGGAGATTTAATACAGGGTATTCAAAACACTGTGGGCAGGGTGGAGGGAGGGCAGGCTTTCAGTAAACAGCACCCCAGGTGTCACAAGAAACCACGCTGCTGACTGATCTCTGGAAAAGGAAGAGGGCTGACTCGCCAGGGGACACCGGGAGGCGCATGCAAAATGGGGAGGCTTCTACCGGCTGGTGCTCACGTGCGCATGCTCGGCGCTGCCCAGGAAGAATGGCTTCCGCTTCTAGCTGCCTTCCAGAGCTTCCGGGACCGATGTTCCTGAGACAAACTGGAGCCTTGTGGGCAAGATGGCCTAGGAAGCGTCATTCTCCTGCATTTAACCCCCAGACACAGGAGAGGGTTCAGAACAGTAAGGAGGGTGCTGAGTGCCAGCATCTGGCACAAGAAATAGTTTGATCGTGATGTTAGGGCCCTTGAAGTCCAACCACAGACTGCCAAGGAGTCCCCAGCCCAAGGTCAGGTCAAGTACTCCTGTTCCGTCTCTTTGTGGTGTCTGTGCTCCTGCACGCTCATTAGGGAATTTCTAGCAGTCTTTTCTTTTGTGTATCTTGCTGCGATGTCATTTGGCACAGAGTTATATATTTACTGCGGAAGTCGCCTTTCTCAGCGTGCTGGAGTTGCCCTAAACAAAGGACCCCAGGCTGGGGGTGGGGGTGGGGGAAGGGGGGCTTCAGCAAAAGAAGCTTAGAGTCTCCCAGGTCTGGAGGCTGGAGGTCCAAGGTGTCACCAGGGCTGGTAACTTCTGAGGGCCGTGCAGGAAGGGTCTGCTCCAGGACCCTCTCCTTGGCTTTTGGACAGCTGTCATCGCCCTGTATCTTCACATTGTCTTCCCTCTACGCATGTCTCTGTGTCCAGTTTCCCTTTTTACAAGAACACCGGTTGTATTGGAGTGAGGCCCACTCTGAGGACCTCATTTTGATCATCTCTGCAAAGACCTTACCTCTTAAGTAAGGTCACATTCTGAGGCACTGGGGGTTAGGCTCAACATATGAATTTAGGGGTGCCTGGCTGCCTCAGTCGAGTAGAGCATGTGACTCTTGATCTCAGGGTCGTGAGTTTGAGCCCCATGTTGGGTGTAAGGATTACTTAAAAAAAAATTTTTTTTTAATTTAAAAACTCACAACATATGAATTTAGAGGGACACAATTCAACCCACAACAGCACCCTTATCAACATCGAATGGTATTCTTTTACGATACGTTTCCTGCCTTGAATTCTGCTTGCCCAAAGGCAGAAGCTAAGAAGTATTTGAGTGTACTTCTCCCCTGGGCCAAGCAATCTCTAGAAAAATAACACTCTATGTTCCCTCTACTTCTGCACTCACTCTTCCCCTTGGAGGAGAAGTGGCTTTTGTGAAATGGAGAAGGAATTGGGCATGCTCAGCTCGCTGTGACATCTGTTTGCCCGCAGAGAAGGGGCATCCTGTTCTCTGTAGCCAGGTGCCTCCAGAGAGAGGTGTATGTATGTTCAATGCTGCCTGGGACCCTGTTCCTAATATCAGGCAGCACCCTTGCCCACACACCTAAGCCACATGCTCTGATAATCAGCTTTATCAGAAAGAAAGGTGACATATCAGGGTCCTAGCAGGAATTGGATGGCTTACTCATGCTATAGACTGAATGTTTGTGTCCCCCTGTAATTCATATGCTGACTCTAATCCCCAGTATGATGATATTTGGAGGTGGGCCCTTTGGGAGGTGATCAGGTCATGAGGGTGGGGCCCACATGAATGGGATTAGTGCCCTAGTAAGAGACCTCCAAGAGTTCCTTTGCCCCTTCTGCCATGTGAGGATACAGAGAAAAGACAGCTGTCAATGAACCAGGAAGTGGGTTCTCACACATGGAATCTGTTAGCACCTTGATCTTGGACTTCCCAGCCTTCTATTGTGTTTAAGCCACCCAGTTTATGGTAATTTTATTACAGCAGCCTGAATGGACTAAGACCCTCATATTAGGGTAATTTGCAAAGAGCCCACAGGATAGCACAGCCAGTAACAGCAGGGCTCCATTCTCCCTCCCAGAGGGGAGGGAATATAGCAGAACCAAGGCTGTGTGGAAAGGGCTCCCTGTGAGCTGAGCTGAGGCACACAGCTTACACATGGCAAACCCACGGGGATAGAGCTGGCCCCACTGTCACTCCCCTTCCTTCCTAGGCTCTCATGCTGTTGTGCTCCTCTGCCCAGGCCCTTCAGGAAAGCAGAGGGCAAAGGATGCTCTTGGCGGGGTCCATGCAGGTCAGTTTCCCAGGCTACAGAGTGGGTGGAGGAAGGTGGGGAGCCTACCTGGGGGACAAAGGGAAAATGTCCAGCACAGGGGTATTTTCGTCTCCAAATCCTTGACTCCTATTCTGTTTTCTGGTTAGTGTTGAGCTCATGGAGGAAGGGAGGAATAATGTATTCATTTTCCACTGCTGCTATAATAAATTACCACCAATTTAGAGCCTTGAAATGATACCGATTTATTCTCACACAGTTCTGGAAGCAGAAGTTCTAACATCAAGGTATCAGCTGGGCTGCATTCCTCTTAGAGGCTCACACCTGTTTCCTCCCTTTTCCCAGCTTCTAGAGGTGCCTGCATTCCTGAGCCAAGGAATCCCAGGATCCCCTCCCAGCACCACTCTGTTCTCTGTTTCTGTCATCCCACCTCCTTCTCTGATGCTGCCTCCTCCTATCTCTCCCTCTTATATGGGCCTTCGTGATTACATTAGGCCCACTTGGATGATCCAGGATAATCTCCCCACCTCAAAATCCTTAATTACAAGTTCAAAGTCCCTTTTGCCATGTAAGGTAACATATTTGCAAGTTCTGGGATTAAGATATGAACATCTCTGGGAGGGGGGTGGGGGGATGTGAAGGGACCAGTGAACCCCCACCACAGTGAAGGGACCAGTGAACCAACCCTTTTCAAACCCCCTTGGCTTTGGGAAATAGGCACATGCAATTTGCTTTTGCAAATGCACTCAGTGTGTATTTTGCTATAGCAGTTACTATCATCAATATAACTCCCACTTGAAACTCTTTTCGGTGCATCATCTAAAGACTTAGTAGAATTCTCTCCTTTCTCAAGATAAGAATTACCTGCCTGGTGTTTGCCAGAAGCAGGGAGTGGGGGCAGGCCAAATGAGTGAAGGTGGTCAAAAGGTACAAATTTCCATTTACAAGGTAAATAAGTCCAAGGGATGCCATGTGCCGTGAGGACTCCAGTTAACAATACTGTATGTTGAAATTGTTAAGAGTAATTGCTAGATTCTTATCACAAGAAAAAAAAATGTCACTCTGTGTGGTGATGAAATTAACTAAACTTTCTTTTAAGGTTGTATTTTTAAGCAATCTCTACACACAACGTGGGGCTCGGACTCATGACCCCAAGATCAAGAGTTGAGCCGCCACCAACTGAGCCAGCCAGGTGCCCCTAACTAAATTTTTTGTGGTGGTCATTTTGCAATGTATGTGCATACATCTATCGAATCATTATGTCACATACCTAAAACCAATACAATGCTGTATGCCAATGATGCTTCAATAAATTAATAATAATAATAATTACCTGCCTGGACTGTGGCATGTTGTTGGCTCCTTTGGGAAACATGCTGCTTTCTTATCTTCCTCCCTTTTATCTTCTATCTTCCGGTTGTGTGTCCACTTCTGTGCATCTTTTACTTTGACTTCATTGCACATGCTTTTGCTGTAAGTTGTCACAAATCCTCTGTGAAAAGAGCCATCAGGAATCTTTGACTTTCTTTTCTATCTTCCAAGTGAATAAAGACAGAAGGTATGAAAAAGTTACTAGACTAATCTTCCTTAGTATAGTTCCTGCCTTAAAAGTGGCTCCATAAATGGATACCAAGGACACCTTTGTCTCTTTCCCCACCTTTCACGTCATGGAGGGGCTCTTAATCCCTTAGGAAAATCCATATGTGCTTTGAAGTAGAGGGGAAGGAAGTGAGGGTGGAGGGGCTGAGGGACTCGGGGTGTGGTACACATTTTAAGGGAAAAATGAGCTAAAAGTAGTTTCCTGAAAACACATTCCTGGGTTTGGAGAAACAGAGGCTGAAACTCCCAGAGGGAAGTCCCTGGAGCCCAACTGAGTCCCTAGCAAAGGGTTTTGGAGAACAGTGTTGGTAGCAGGTGGACACGAGGGTCTGCAGGGCCAGAGAGGCTGTGAAAGCTACATCAGGCCACCTGACCCTTTGGGTCTCTATCTCAGATGCAGACAAATCAAAGGGGTGACAGTCAGGCATGATGGTGCAGAGAGCCAGGTGGAAGTGTTCCACAGAGGGCACGTGAATTTAAACTTGGACCAGATCCCAGCAGTGCCAGCTTCTCCTGCATGCGGCACCAATATGGCGTCAGCTTTGGAAAAACCTGTCTCTGTGTAATTGCCCTTGTTTGCAGCATCAGAGGGTGCCTTCATCCATTCATTCACTCACTCATTCATTTATTCATTCATAAACGTTTAGGATGCTCACTCTCCAAGCAACTCTCTGGGGAGAGCCTTCCAGGCAGAGATGTGATACTTCCTGAGGAAGCCCCTGGGGAGGAAAGGAGGGACCCACCTTGTGTTTCAGGAGCCCCTCCTGCCTCAAGAACAGGCAAACAAGCTTTGACCTAAAGGCTAGGTCAACTTTCCAAAATCTGAAGTAACTAATCCTGGCTGAATCTTCACAATGGCTTTGTTCATCCATGTTAATTTTATGATGGCTTGATGTTGGACATAATGGCAGACAGGTGGAGTGACCCTGCAGACACCCAGGAACCCTTTGGAATGTTCCACTCCTTCCTGATCATTCATTGTTGGGGGCTGATCCTTGAATCTTTTTGTGCTGCAGACTTTTTCTCAGAATATTTTTAGTACTTCTTTCATAAAAACAATGTTCTTAAATAACTGCAAAACAGACATAGACTTACTAAGAAAAATTAATTATATTAACATGGAGTTGTAGAGATTTTTTTTCAGTTTCTAATATAGAAATATAAGTGCTTTTGGGGCTCCTGGGTGGCTCAGTCGGTTAAGCGTCCGACTTCGGCTCAGGTCATGATCTCACGGTCCGTGAGTTCGAGCCCCGCGTCGGGCTCTGTGCTGACAGCTCAGAGCCTGGAGCCTGCTTCAGATTCTGTGTGTCCCTCTCTCTGACCCTCCCCCGTTCATGCTCTGTCTCTCTCTGTCTCAAAAATAAATAAAAGTTAAAAAAAATTTAAAAAAAAAGAAATATAAGTGCTTTAAAAAGACATTAAATAACACTACCTAGTGGCAGATCTAGAAATGCCACATTTTGAAATAATGATGAGCATAAAGGATGTTTTGTAATATTTGTCACAACTGAAATACATGAAAATATTTGTGATCTTATTGGTGATAAAGTCCCATGTACAAGCAATATTACTGTGGCCTGTGGCCCACATTTCTGCCAGAAAAAAAAAAATTAGGGATGCCCGGATGACTCAGTCAGTTAGGCGTTTGGCTCAGGTCATGATCTCATAGTTTATGAGATTGAGCCCTTTATCGAGCTCTGTGCTGATAGTGCAGAGTCTGCTTAGGATCCTCTCTCTCCTTTTCTCTCTGCCCCTCCTGCGTATTCTCTCTCTCTCTCTCTCTCAAAAATAAATATTTTTAAAAATTCTAAATTTCAATTAGAGGTTCATGAAAATAAGTGTGATTTCTTTCCCCATTCAAGTTCATGACTACTTGACTGCTAAGCACTGAGCCCCTGTTTGAAGGTACAGTAGTTTTGTTGAAAACATTTGAGCTGCAAAATAAACTTTTGGCGTTTCCCAAAGATGAGAAGCTATCTTGGTTTCAGGTACTCAGCAAAACGAAGTGTTCCCACTAGAAAATGATACCTGCCCTCTGTTCCCCAAGGGAAATACAATCCCACTCCCTTCTGTAGCCACAGCTGGTTAGTAGCTTGACAGGTCTGGATCCTAATAATTGATTCAGGATTTGAAAGACAATTAAGTGAGGGAGGAGTTAAGGTGGTGGAGAAGTAGGGGTGGGCTTTCCTCTCCTTCAGACACAGCTGTATTGAGGTCAGATCACTTGGAACATCCAAGAAATCAATCTGGGAGTAGCAGAAGGATCTCCACGGTTGGAGAGAGACGGCATGGCAGGTGAGAGGCACGTAGAAGTGAATTGATGGTAGAGGAAAATGGTGGTGCTGCGGAGGGGAGGGAACCCTTTCTGTGGAGAGAGAAAAGAAAGAGAAAGAGAGAGGGGTTGAAAGAGTGCGGCACTGGGTTCACGCAAGAGGACAGCCTCTCTGGACCAGGGGCTGGGGAGGGAGGGGTACTGAGTGTCATGTTTTATGCAAACAGTGTGTAGCTCAAACTCTGAGGTTTTGGAACTGCGTGACTTTCTCCTGAGCAAAGTTGTGGTGCACACTCCTGGGGAGAAGGAGGGTGCTGGCCCCAGGGTGCATAGCATGGTGTAGGGATCTGGGTCTCACTGGGAGAGAACATTCCCCTTACAGCCTTTCATCAGGAGGAGACAGAGGCATGCACAGAGGGCAGATAAGCTGGTTGCTGCTTTCCATGGTGCTACACCATAGGTTCCATGCACCACAAAGGTGTGGGACTGTTTTTCTGGGACAAAGGACATCAGCACAGTGTGAAGAGGCTCTATTCTGGAGGAATGGGTTGGATCAATGTGGTGCTGCACCCTTTAAGATTTCAAGTTTTAAATCCCAGCCCCATGCCAAAAAAAAAAAAAAAAAAAATTGCAGGAGACCTATGATGCAGGGCGCACTGACTGTGCTTGGTATTCTGTGAGGGCTGGCTAAACAGCAGGGGGTGTGAGATCCCTGGTCCAGGGAGGAGAGATTGGATTGGGGTGGCACCATTTCCCCACTAACAGCAACACTGTGGGACTTCGGAGAGCAACACTGCTGCCCCCAGTGGACGCGGGACCTGCTTACACCAAACCCCACCCCCTGTGCCTAGCAACTGCTTATTTACAGGGGCGGGACTCAGAGCCAACACAGAAGTCTTCTCCAGAAGCCCAGCACAGCCAGCACTCCGCATGCAACAAGTGTACTGAAAAACAGAGTGCTTCAAAGTGTCACCTACAATGCTGGTGGAAATAGGACCAGGCTTACTTTTTTTTTTCCCCATCTCTTTTTTTTCTTTGGAGTCAGGCTTATAGTTTTATGTTTGTTTTTTCATTTCCTTTTCTGGTTTTTTGTTTTGTTTTTTTGATCAGCCTTCTTTTTCTTTTCCTTTTGTTTGGAATCAGGCTTACAGTTGTTTGATTGTTTGGGGTTTTTTTTTTTTTCACTCCTTTTCCTTCTCTCTCTCTCTCTCTCTCTCTCTCTCTCTCTCTCTCTCTCTCAGTTTTGGACCAGGCTTTCCCCCACCCCTCACTTTTTTTCCAGGATTACTTTAACAAATCAAACCACATCTAGTTAAAGGTCCAAACACTCCCCAACGCAAGCAAAGAGGAGCTCTGCAGAGAACTGACAGTGGGAAAGAAAAGCCAAAATGCAACAGCAGAGTGCACACAGCAGACACCAGAAACACTTCCTGAAGTGCCAGGCCCTGGACCATGTATGACCCCTTTTGAATATAGTAGTACTCTCAGGTGCAGGAAGTATAACAAGCTTTCAAAATACACATAAGACAGAAACTTAGCCAACACGACAAGACAAAGAGGAATTCTACCCAAAAGAAAGTTCAAGAAGAACTCACAGCCAGGGACTTGCTCAAAACAGATATAAGCAATATATCTGAACAAGAATTTAAAACAATAGTCACAAGATTACTAGCTGGGCTTGAAGAAAGCATAGAAGACACCAGAGAAACCCTTGCTGAAGAGATCAAAGACCTAAAAACTAGCCTGGCTAAAATAAAAAATGCTACAACTGAGATCTAAATACACAGTCACAAGTTAAAATAGAAAAGAAGTTAAAATTATGGAAAATAAGCTGAAAAGAAGAGGGAAAGAAAACTATTAGATCATGAAGGCAGACTTAGGGGACTCAATAATTCCATCAAGTGAAACAATATCCTTACCCCAGGAGTCCCAGAAGAAGAAGAGTGGGAAAAAGGGGAAGAAGGTTTATTTGAACAAATTATAGCTGAGAACTTCCCAAATCTGGGGAAGGAAACAAGCATTCAAGTCCAGGAAGCACAGAGGACTCCCTTCAAAATCAACAAAAACAGGTCAACACTACAACATATCATAGTGAAACTTGCAAAATACAAAGATAAAGAGAGAATTCTGAATGCAGCTAGGGACAAATGGTCCTTAACCCACAGGGATAGCAATATAAGGTTAGCAGAAGACCCATCCACTGAAACATGGCAGGCCAAAAGAGAGTGGCAGGAAATATTCGATATACTGAATGGGAAAAGTATGCAGCCAAAAATTCTTTATCCAGCAAGGCTGTCATTCAGAATAGAAGGAGAGATAAAGAGTTTCCCAGACAAACAAAAACTAAATGACTTCGTGACCACTAAACCAACCCCACAAGAAATTTTAAGGGGGACTTTTTGAGTGGAAAAAAAAAAAAAAAAAAAAAAATACCAAAGCAACAAAGACTAGAAAAGACCAGAGAACATTTTCAAAAACACCAGCTCTGCAAGCAACACAATGGCACTAAATTCATATCTTTCAGTAATCACTCTAAATGTAAATGGACTAAACACTCTAAACAAAAGACATAGGGCATCAGGATGGATGAAAAGAAAATAATATCCATCTATGTTCTGCCTATAAGAGACTCATTTTAGACTAAAGACACCTGCAGATGGAAAGTAAGGGGATGGAGATACCTCTATCATGCTAATGGATTTCAAAATAAAGCCAGAGTAGCTATACTTATATCAGACAAACTAGATTTTAAAACAAAGACTGTAGGGGCACCTGGGTGGCTCAGTCGGTTAAGCAGCCGACTTCGGCTCAGGTCATGATCTCGCAGTTCGTGAGTTCGAGCCCCATGTCGGGCTCTGTGCTGACAGCTCAGAGCCTGAAGCCCGTTTCAGATTCTGTGTCTCCCTCTCTCTCTGACCCTCCCCCGTTCATGTTCTGTCTCTCCCTGTCTCAAAAATAAATAAACGTTAAAAAAATTTTTTTAATTAAAAAAAAAAAAAACAAAGACTGTAACGAGAGATGTAGAATGGCATTATAGCATAATTAAAGGGTCTATCCATCAAGATCTAACAATTGTAAACATTTATGTCCCCAACTTGGAAGAACCCAAATATATAAATCAACTAATAACAAACATAAAGAAACTCATCTATAATAATACAATAATAGTAGGGGACTTTAACACCCCACTTAGAGCAATGGACAGATCATCTAAGCAGAAAATCAACAAGGAAACAATGGTCTTGAGTAACACACCGTACCAGATGGACTTAACAGATATATTCAGAACATTTCATCCTAAAGCAGCAGAAAACACATTTTTCTTGAGTGCACATGGAACATTCTCCAGAATAGATCTCATACTGGGTCACAAATCAGCCCTAAACAGGTACAAAAAGATCAAGATCATACCATGCATATTTTCAGATCACAACACTATGAAACTTGAAGTCAACCACAAGAAAAAAATTGGGAAGTCTTCAAATACATGGAGGTTAAAGAACATCCTGCCAAAGAATGAATGGGTTAACCAGGAAATTTAAGAAGAAATTTAAAAAATACATAGAAGCAAATGAAAATGAAAACACAACAGTCCGAAACTTTTGGGACGCAGCAAAGGCAGTCCTAAGAGGGAAGGAAATACATTGCCATTTAGGCCTA
Source organism: Panthera uncia (assembly GCF_023721935.1). Taxonomy (NCBI): domain Eukaryota; kingdom Metazoa; phylum Chordata; class Mammalia; order Carnivora; family Felidae; genus Panthera; species Panthera uncia. The sequence goes on from NW_026057585.1 coordinate 95,357,295, forward strand.
TCTCAAGAAGTAAGAAAGGTCCCAAATACACAACCTAACCTTACACCTAAAGGAGCTAGAAAAAGAACAGCAAATAAAGTCTAAAGCCAGCAGAAGAAGGGAAACAATAAAGATTAGAGCATAAATAAATGATATAGAAATTAAAAAAAAAAAACAGAACAGATCAATGAAACTAAATTCTGGTTATTTTTTTTAAGTTTTTATTTATTTATTTTTGAGAGAGAGAGCATGCACACGCAGGAGAGAGGCAGGGAAAAAGAGGGAAACAGAGGATCTGAAGCTTGCTTCATATGTATAGCAGAGAGCCCGATGGAGGGCTCAAACCCATGAACCATAAGATCATGACCTGAGCCAAAGGCAGATGCTTAACCGACTGATCCACCCAGGTGCCCCTAAACACTGGTTCTTTGAAAGAATAAACAAAATTGATAAACCCCCAGCCAGACTTATCAAAAAGAAAAGAGAAAGGACCCAAATAGATAAAATCACAAATGAGAGAGAAGAAATCACAACCAGCACCACAGAAATGCAAATAATTATAAAAGAATACTATGAAAAAATTATATGCCAACAAACTTGGCAATCTGGAAGAAATAGACAAATTTCTAGAAATTCACAAACTAACAAAACTGAAACAGGAAGAAATAGAAAATTTGAACAGACCCATAGCCAGCAAAGAAATTGAATCAGAAATCAAAAATCTCCCAACAAACAAGAGTCCTGGTCCAGATGGCTTCTCAGAGGAATTCTACCAGACATTTAAAGAAGGGTTAATACCTATTCTTCTCAAAGTGTTCCAAAAAATAGAAATGGAAGGAAAACTTCCAAACTCAATCTACGAAGCCAGCATTACCTTGATTCTAAAACCAGAAAAAGACTCCACCAGAAAGGATAATTATAGGTCAATATCCCTGATAAACATGGATGCAAACATTCTCAACAAGATACTAGCAAATCAAATTCAACCGTACATGAAAAGAATTATTCACCATGATCACATGGGATTTATTACTGGCCTGCAGGGCTTGTTCAGTTTTCACAAATCAATCCCTGTGATACACCACATTAATAAAAAAAAAAAAAGAATAAGAAACATATGATCCTGTCATTAGATGCAGGAAAAGCATTTGACAAAATACAGCATCCATACTTGATAAAAACCCTCAACAAAGTAGAGAAAGATGGAACATACCTCAACATCATAAAGGCCATATATGAAAGACCCACAGCTAATATCGTTCTCAATGGGGAAAAACTGAGAGCCTTTCTCCCGAAGGTTAGGAACAAGACAAGAATGTCCACTCTCACCATTACTATTTGACATAGTACTGGTGCATCAGCAATCAGACAACAAAAAGAAATAAAGTGCATACAAACCAGCAAGGAAGAAGTCAAACTTTCACTACTTGCAGATGACATGATAGTCTATGTCGAAAACCTGAAAGACTTCACCAAAAAAATTGCTAGAATACATGAATTCAGCAAAGTCATAGGATATAAAACCGACGTGCAGAAATCGGTTGCATCTCTACACACCATTAATGAGGCAGCAGACAAAGTAATCAACAAATCAGTCCCATTTGCAATTGCACCAAAAATAAGGTACCTAGGAATAAACCTAACTAAAGAGGTAAAAGATCTGTACTCTGAAAACTATAGAACATATATGAAAGAGATTTAAGAGGACACAAAGAAATGGAAAAGCATTCCATACTCATGGATTGGAAGAACAAACATTGTTAAAATGTATATACTACCCAAAGCAATCTACACATTTAATACAATCCCTGTCAAAATACCAACAGCATTTTTCACAGAGCTAGAACCAACAATCCTAAAATTTGTATGGAACTACAAAACACCCTGAATAGCCAAAGCAATCCTGAAAAGGAAAAACAAAACTGGAGGCATCATGATTATGAATTTCAAGCCATATTACAAAGCTGTAATCATCAAGACAATATGGTATTGGCACAAAACAGAGAGACAGATCAATGGAACAGAATAGAGAACCCAGAAATGGACCCACAAAGGTATGGCCAACTAATCTTCGACAAAGCAGGAAAGAATATCCAATGGAAAAAAGTCTCTTCAACAAATGGTGTTGGGAAAATTGGTCTGCAACATGTGGAAGAATGAAACTAGACCACTTGCTTACACCATACACAAAAATAAATTCAAAATTGATGAAAGACCTAAATGTGAGACAGGAAACCACTAAAATCCTAGAAGAGAACACAGGCAGCAACCTCTTTGACTTTGGCCGTAGCAACTTCTTACTAGACATATTTCTGGAGGCAAAGGAAACAAAAGCAAACATGAACTACTGGGACTTGATCAAGACAAAAATCTTCTGCACAGCAAAGGAAACAATCAACAAAACTAAAAGGGAGAATATATTTGCAAATAACCTCTCTGATAAAGGATTAGTACCCAAAATCTAAAAAGAACTTATATCAAACTCAACACCCAAAAAACAACAAACCAGTTAAGAAATGGGCAGAAGACATGAATAGATATTTTTCCAAAGAAGACATGCAGATGGCTAACAGACACATGAAAAAATGCTCAACATCGCTAATCATCAGGGAAATACAAATAAAAACCACAATGAGATACCACGTCACACCTGTCAGAATGGCTAAAATTAACAACACAAGAAACAAGAGGTGTTGGTGAGGATATGGAGAAAGGGGAACACTCTTGCACTGTTGGTGGGAATGCAAACAGGTGCAGCCATTCTGGAGAACAGTATGAAGGCTCCTCAAGAAAACTAAAAGTAGAAATACCCTATGTTCCAGCAGTTGCCCTATTAGGTATTTACCCAAAGGATACAAAAATACAGATTTGAATGCAACCTGATGTTTATAGCAGCATTATCAACAATAGCCAAACTATGGAGAGAACCCAAATGTCCATCAACTGATGAATGGATAAAGAAGATGTAGTATACATATACAATGGAATATGACTTGTCCATCAAAAAGAATGAATCGTACCATTTGCAATGACATGGATGGAGCTAGAGTGTATTATGCTAAGTGAAATAAGTCAATCAGAGAAAAACAAATACCATATGGTGTCACTCATATGTGTAATTTAAAAAATGAAACAGATAAACATATGGGGGGGAGGAGAGAAGGAAACAAACCACAAGAGACTCTTAATGATAGAGAACAAACTGAGGGTTGATAGAGCGGGTTGGGTGGGGGATGGGCTACATGGGTATTAAGGAGGGCACTTGTGATGAGCACTGGGTGTTGAATGTAAGTGATGAATCACTGAATTCCACTCTTGAAACCAAAAAAAAAAAAAAAAGGAATAAGAAAGAAAGAAAAGAAAAAAAGAAATACTTCTAACTTAAAGAAAGGCAATAAAATAAAAAGCCATATTGAAAAACACAATTACTGGATTCTCTGTTGCTATTTCATATCATAGAGTAGCTGTATACATCCAGAACGGATGAGACCTTTTCAACAGATCACTTCTAATACTCTCCAGTAGAACTGGATATCAAGAAGGGCGGGAAGCAATACAGAGCACCCCAAACTCTCATGCAACGCTGGTAACTTGGCACAGTTGTTCTGGAAAGCTGTTTGGAAGCATCTACTAATTCTGAACACATGTGTACCCTCTGATCCAACAATTCTACTCTGAGGTATGGAGCCAACAGAAGTTGGACATGTGTGCGAAAAGATATGGACAGAAATGTTTATGGCAGCACTATTCATGATAGCTAAAAACTGGAAACAACCCAGATGCCCATCAAGAGTCAAAGGGATGAATAAGTGGTCCTTTGTTCACATAACGAGGAGCTATAGCACAAGGACATAAAACAATGTAGATAAATCTCACCAATGTTGAGCAAGAGGCACCAGATATGAAAGTGTACAGTTATGATTCCATTTTATAAATTTCAACAGCAGGCAAAACATGGTAGCAGAAAGAGGGCAGGAAGGCGGCTTTCAGGACACTGAAATGCTGTTTTTTTAAATCTGGGTAGTGATTACCTGGGTTAGTTGGTGCGAAAATGCATTGAACAGTACACTTAGGATTTGTGCACTTTTCTCTAGATTTATTCTCCTCTGGTAACATTTTTTTTTCTTTTTAAAGACCAGGTTGAAAAAAGCCAGAAGTATAAGGCTATATATTGTATGATTCCATTTATATGAAATAACCAGAGCGAGCAAGTTCATAGGAACAGAAAGAAAATTAACAGAGGCTGGAGGGAGGACAGAATGGAAATGATAGCTTAATGTACAGGGTGTCCTTTTGGGGATGATGAAAGTGTTCTGGAATGAAACAGTGGTGAATGTTACCCAACGTGTGAATGCATGGAATGCCACCTAATTGCACAGTTTAGAGAGGTGGCTTTTTTAAATGTTTGTTTGTTTGTTTGTTTATTAGAGATTGGGGGTGGGGCACAGAGAGAAAGGGAGAGAGAATCCCAAGAAGGCTCCATACTGTCAGTGCAGAGCCCGACTCAGGGCTCAATTTCACAAGCCATGAGATCCTGACTGGAACCAAAATCAAGAGTCAAACGCCTAACTGACCGAGCCACCCAGGTGCCCCAGGTGGTGACTTTTTATGTTATGTATATTTTACCACAATAAAAAAGACTGATATTAAGGGTGGTTTTTTTTAATTTTAGTTAATAAACAGTGCAATATTGGTTTTAAAAGTAGAGTTCAGTGATTCATCATACAACCGCCAGTGCTCATCATAACAAGTGCCCTCCTTAATACCCACCACTCATCTAGCCCAACCCCCCACCCACCTCCCTCCACCAGCCCTCAGTTTGTTCTCTGTCTTTAAAAAAAAATATATTGATCTGAGAAAAGCATGTTATTTCCCCCTTTTAGAGATAAGCCGAGGCCAGGAGCAGATAAATAACTTGCTCAAAGTTGACCAATGAATCTACAGAGTCAGAGCTCACCAAGGCCTGTCTGATTTCAGTGCCTTTCTCTATCCCCAGGGGTAATGTGGCTCAAACTGTCATGAGTACATGAATCACCTGGGAATCTGGTTAAAAATGCAGATTCTGATTCAGTAGATCTGCAAGGGGCCTGAGATTTTGCATTTCTAACAAGCTCCCAGGCAATGATGGTGCTCCTGGCCCAGGGGCCACTATTTGAGAAGCAGGGCTCTAACCCAGCTGTTAACAGTGACAGTTTCTCCTTTATCTTTGCAATTGTTGTCCACAGAGGGTTAGAGAAGGTGGGACCCATTGGCATTGTGTTCTATCACCAGCAACTCTCTGTGTAGAGAGCACAGACATCTTCCAATCAGAGCAGGAGAAAAGGACCTGCCATCATAGATGGAGAGCTCCTATTCTTGGCTTTGGTGAAGGGGAGAAACATTCACAGATTTATTATGACACTGGCAGCAACATTCATAATCTCCTCAGCACAAGGGAAAGAAGCCCACTTAATGCCACAGTATTGATGGCTCCATGAAAGCCACCCTCAACGTGGCACCAAGCCACTGGTACCCCTTGGTCTCCCATCCTCTTCTTATACGTTAGAGTGTCATCTCAAAGGACATCATGCTCAGGGCTCACAAGACAAGTTCTGGGGGAGAGATGGATGATGTCATCACCAGCAACAAGAGGTGAATGTTTTAAGTTAAGGATCTCTGTGCTCACCAGATGGGCTTCCTCCCTAAACATTCCAGACTCCTTGAAGATAGCTTCTTTCCTTGAAGCTCTCAAGGTATGTCATTAGAGTCTGGCCACCTCCCTCATCTTGTCCTCATTTCCTCTTGTCCACAAATGAATGCCATTCAAAATACCATCTCTCCCAGACAGGAACTTTCAGGGACTTCCTGGAATCTGGGGTGGAATCAAAGACTAATGATCAACATCACCATCTCTCTTCTTACTAATACTTCCAACCACCAGGAGCCATCTTTTATCCTGCATTGGAAGAGGGAAAACTCATGTCCCTGTTGACCTCCATCAACAGGCCAGCCAAGCACTGTACCAGGTACTTTGCTGATTTGTTCTATCCTCATAGCATCATACATCGTGAGCATTGCTTGTTGAGAAACATAAAGAGGACTCATTAGGGAGCTAGCATTGGAATGCCTCGTGCTGGTTGCCTAGCTTGAAGAGGAAAGATTTGGAGGGAAGACCTAAATTCATTTCCTCCCCTAGTCACTGGGGTTGGATTTTTCTCTAGCCAAAAGTAAAAGAGTCTGAGTTTGCTCTTTGTCCTAGACCATTTGTTTTCAACTATCTTTGCCCAAATTTTGCACTTTATGGCTTTCTTAAGAGAAACTCATGTTATTTTCATATGGTATGTAGATCCTACCTATTTATTTATTTGTTTGTTTGTTTGTTTATTTATTTAATTTCTTCCTCTTTCTTTCTTTCTTTCTTTCTTTCTTCCTTCCTTTCTTCCTTTCTTCCTTTCTTCCTTTCCTTTGGGCTCACGGGTCTCAGGGCCTCAGGTGAGGTCTGCCAGTTTGGTGAGCTTCACAGTGTCAAGAAGGTTTTACTGACAGTGACCATCAGCTGGGCCTCCAGACACACTCAGACTATGGGTGGCCTACATGGCACCGGGCAGTGGGTCTCATTCGGCCAGTGGAGCTGGGGGTAGCAAAGCTCCATGCCTCCCTGGAGCAGAAAGCAGATAAAAAGCCTGTAGCTCAGCCTCCTGCTGCCTGTAGTCACTCTCACTGGTAACTCTATGCAGTCTTGGTTTCTACATATGGCTTGTACTGAGGATTCTAGCCAAGACTTACCTGTTGATCTTGTAAACCATGGACTGTGAAAGGGTAGGCTCCTTCTCTCCTCTCCCTCCTCCTCCACTTCCTTCCCAACATTGGGCTTAGGGATCAGTCCTAGAACTCCTTTTCTCTTCCTCAACAATCTGCACTCCCACGGCTGTAAGGACCACCGTGGACATTCATACCTTTAGCCCCTAACTCTCTCCAGAGTTTCTGCCCTCTTGACATGTGCTTCTCTGTTCCATTTCATTCCTGTCTCATTGCTTCTGCTAGAATCCCCAGAGTTCTCCATGGTGCTGTGCGTTCCTGCCACCCTCACACCCAAGCCATCCCTGGGCCATTAGATCCTAGATCTCAAACACGTCTATATCAATTTCTATTCAACATTTTCAATAATGGCTCCCTACACCTTCCCTTCCAGTCATGCTAGAATTTGGAATTACATGTGTTTGCTTTTCTGCTTATTTTCTGTCTCCACAAGGAAATTACAGTTCCAGCAAGCACCCATGCCTTTTTCACTCCCTGTGGTATCCCTAGTATCTAATGCACAGAGTAGATGCTCAATAAATAATCACTGAATGGATGAATGAATGATGATACGTGACAGGGATACCAGGGAAAATGCATCCTCTGGCTGCTTTGGTTGTTTATTGTAGGATAATATTGTCAAGTAGAAATTGCTGGTGGAAATGAAAGGTGATGAAATTGGGAAAAGTCTAGAGACAATACACAGGAGATCTGTGGGAATTTTATTTCTTTGAAACCATCTTGGACTCAAATCTCTTCAGATTCTGCAGCTTTTGTCTCCTTTATGTTGCCTCAGGCCCCAATGAGCTTTTGACCGCTGGGGGCGGGGTGGGGGTGGGGAGAGCTCCAGAACTAGAAACACTATTCATTCTTTTTTCATGGATGAGGAAAGAAAAGCTGCATTTAATTAAGCACTTGGTCCACATTCAGAGGCAGAAATAACTGGGATTCAAATCCAATTCAATATGAATCCAATTTGATCTAAATCCAATTCAATCCAAATCTAACTCCAAGGCCAAGTTCATCGCTTTCCAAAAAACCACTACAGCCCACATATCACAAAGCTTATAGCAGCCACTGAATGCCCTCCCTTCGCTTCTCTTGACCCACTCACATTTTAATGATTTCCCATCATATGATTTTTGAAAATACCTGAAAATGCATTCCTGCAGGACAGACTGGGCAAAAATTCTTACTTATTGTAAAGATTGGAAAGAGGAACTTGGGGTAATGGGTGTTTGCTTTATCATTTAGGAATATTCAATTCTGCACCAGAGAGAGAGAGAGAGAGAGAGAGAGAGAGAGAGAGAGAGAGAAACAGGATGTATGAAACCCATAAGAAGGGTGAAGCATAGATGGAAAGTAAGCTGGTAACTTTAGACATGGATAAAACACATCGGGACTGTTAAATAGAGATCACGAATAAAGGAGGAGGTTGGAGACGTAGGAAGAATTCGTATCACACATTCAAGATAGAAGTAAGACAGTAACTGTATAATATATTAACAATAGAGTGGATAAACAAAATATTTGATGGAACAAACAAAATTTCACTTATAAAAAGAAGGGGATGGAAAGATTAAATCATAAGTCATGAGCATGCTGTGTCTGGATTGACAGCCACATCATCCTATATTGGTCTCCCATTGGTAACACCAAACATGGCCCCATTCTGGCTGTACCTGTCCTCTCCCAAAGAATGCAGATAAAATTCACAGCTACTCAGCAAGCTAATGGATGAACTACTGCTGGGGCCAGGTTTAACTGTTCCCATTTCTCCCCCATGACATATGTATCTTGGTTCTAAGCACCCTCCATCTGCTGGAACCCCCCTGGTCTTTTTAACCACACCAGCAGAGGGGAAGACACATGTAGCATACAGATAGGATATATGGATATTGAATGACCCAGGGTAGAGTAGGTATAAAGTTTCTACCTTCTGGCACCTTATTCTATGTGGGTTAACTTTCCCCTTGCTTCTTGCTGTGTTTTAAATGGATTTAAACCATGTGACTACACCATCTTAATTTGGTCTGTGAGCCTTTCTGTTCAGTGACCTTCAGAATTCCCTGCCTGCTAGTATTTGGAGCTACATTGCATCAGGGTAATTTTCCACAGCACACATGGCTGACCTTGAACAAACCTGTGGGTTAGAAGTTTTCCTATGACCTTTTGCTTTCTTTGTTATGCCTGCATGCTGCCTCATAGTCACCTGGATTCTCTCCCTCAAAATCTGCTCCTTACTCAGGTGATGAAACTTTCTTACCTCCATACACTGTCTTACTTAACAAAATTTGTCATCTTGTGTATCATTCTGTCATCTTACTGCTATTATTTCTAATTTGAGGTTGCAGAATCAACCTTCAAAACATATTCTCCTTAGAAATTTAAACCTGTAGGGGCACCTCGGTAGCTCAGTCGGTTAAGTGTCTGACTTCGGTTCAGGTCATGATCTCATGGTTCCTGAGTTCGAGCCCTGTGTCAGGCTCTGTGCTGACATCCTGGAGCCTGGAACCTACTTCGGATTTTTTGTTTCCTTCTCTATCTGCCCCTCCCCCACTCACACTCTGTCTCTCTGTCTCTCTCTGTCTCTCTCAAAAATAAATAAACATTTTTAAAATTTTTTAAAGGAATTTAAACCTATAATTAGGTTTAATTTACAAATTAAATAAATTTATAAATTATTTTAGAGTACACTGCCACCAAGTGGTAGGGGAGCCCCAGGCACAGCTATTTCTATCCTTTGCATTCATGAAGGAGTAAAAAGAGGGAAATGACAAGGTTCCTAAGGGTACATACAGCACAGAAGCCCCTTGGCCAGTTAGTGACTGAGATGGTTGTGGAGAAAGCCATTGCAATGAAAAGCCAAAGGCAAGAACCTAAGACTTAGAAAAGAAACTTGATGTTCCATAAACAGAAATGGAGATGAGTTTTGCTAACTCTGTCTTGTCTCAGTCGGTCATTTTTGGTGATTATAAACCATGCTTCAAGGGGCTCTGGGGCTGGTCTGGGTTCAAGAGAGAGGCTGACTAGGCAGACCTCCTATCTAGACTTCAGCCAGACAACTCTGCTTTTCTCTGTTTTATACATCAGGGTGCCGTGTTCACTTTCATTTGATAAAAAGGTTCTATAACTAAAAAGGGGGCTGTTGCTATATTTCAAATCCCTCTTAGAAGTTGTCATTCCATATATGACATTATTATAATTTTTAACATTCTGAACACCAGCTTATTTCTATTGACCCAACTGTATGGAGGGTGGTCTGCTGGACAAGGAAGAGGGGAAGACAAGCATTTGGAGACAGAGAAGCCTTCCCAGTGAAGGAGGAGACATAGAAGACCCCCACCAACAATAGAAAATTGCTAGAACAAGGAGTTAAGTGCTGGGACCACAGGAGGTCCTGCCCACCTTCATTTGAACAAACAGAGAAAGAGAAAGAGACTCTTGCATGACTAAAACCTCCTTGGCACAGGTTTGGTTTCACTAGCATAACCATGATAAGGATCCTAGTAAACTCAAGGGCAAGTTCAAGTTTTATGAAGACATCATGATGACGATGATATTGGTAATGACTCTGAAGCTTAACTGAGCACATACGATGCGGTAAGTGCTATCATTACCTCCATTTTGAAGATGACAAAACTGAGCCCCAGAGAGGTTAAATAACTTGCCCAAGGTCACAAGGAAATAACAATGGAGCCAAGACTGCAAAACCAGGCAGTTTTTCTCCAGAGTTCCAGCTGGCCTCCTCAACTGATAGGGGCTTGCCTAAGACCACCACATGTAAACCAGCTCTCCACCTCACCCTGCCTCCCGCATCCCCACTTCTAGCCAATCAGTGCTCGCCCATCCTCCCAGTCATCTGCCTGGGGCCTGACCAGATGGAATAGTCTTTGACCAGAGTCAGGAAGGAAAGCCACCGCCCAGAAACACAGGCATGGGGTTGAGGTCCCTCCCTTGTTGCTGGAGCCATGTGTCTGTTCCTGTTCACCATCATTGTCCCCCCCTGAATCACTCTCCGAAGCCCTGGGGGAGGTTTGTGGTTTACCTGCACCCCAGATGCTCTCTCTGTTCTGCCTTCCAAAGGCTCAGTCCCTTTGGTTTCCTTTGGCGGACCCAGCTTCCAACCCCCAGCTTCTCTGTCCTTGGCACTTGCCTGCTTCCTTCCCTGTAGGGAGACAAGTGACAGAAGCTGACATCCTGCAGGTGGAAGTGACAGGTGGTGGATGGGTGGGTGCATGTGGCTGCCACATAAACACATCAGGAAGCAGCTTCCACCTCTGGATTCATGAACTCCCATATCAAGTGCCTGGTCCAACTGGGTCCCTGATCCCTGCCTCAACTGGGTTTTCTAGACTTGTCCACTTGTCTGCTCAGCCACATGTGCACACTTCCTACCCTTCGCTGACCCAGCTGACTTCCCAGAACTGATCCCTGTCCATGTGACTGGTCATCTACTCCCTGTCTGGTTTTGCCTTCATCTGTAACACCTTCCCTGGAAATCAGCCACCTGTTACCTCAGCTTGTTTTCTGTCTGGCTGAATTCTGAGTCCCAGCCTTCTCTGCCTTCATCTGGACCTGTGCTGGCTGGGTTCCCCTGTGAAATCCCATAGGTCATAATATAATGTTGGAGGGAAAGGAAACAGAGTCCTTGGTATTTGTTTTCTTATTTAATACTCACCATGGCCCTATAAGATGTTGACCCAAAAAAAGACCCAATGACAAAAAAAGTAAGTGAGACTCAGGGAGAGTCTCAGGGAGACCCAACATCACGTAGCAACAGGCTACTCTGACTTTACTCCCTTATAAATTTTCTCAGCCTAAATTAGATTCCCAGAACCAGCCATCCACTCCCATGAGGGAGGTCTAGTGACTAGTGTCAACAGATTGCACCTTTCTGGCTCAGATAACAATTTAACAAAGGAGTCTTTCTTCAAAGCTTGAGAAAATGTCCCCAACTTGTGATGGCTTCATCCACAACAACTATCCAGGAACCTTCTGGGAGGGGAGTCCCCACGGGCCAGGAAGTTTGTCTGCTTCATACCTCACCATCGGACAGTACCTGGCACGTATATATTCAACAATGTATATGGTTGAACCAAGTAGGTCATTGCCCAGGGCCACCTGTGTTTTAGAGCAGAACCAGGACTTGAACTCTTCCCTGCACAGGTGGTGTAGCCAGATGTTTTCCACTGCACCATGTCTCATTCAGGATTAGTCAGCAAAGATGGTCTACCTCTGTGTTATGTTATTTCAACGGCGATTATTGGTTACTTTGCATATTGTCCTTAGAGAACTAGCTCGTCTTACCACTACCAGCCACCCCTTTCAGCGGTCTTGTGGTTATCCATATGCTTATCAGTCTGGCTAGTCATCTATCATCCTTAAAAATACGGACACCCCATGGAAACACTTCGCATGGCAAAAGAGACAAAGCACAGAAGGAAAATCCCTCTGGATTCTAGGAATCAGGAAACATGGCTTCTAGTCTTGTCTTTGCCACTGGTGGCTCTGAGGACAAGACCCTTCACTCGCCCCCCAATCCCAGAAGCCTTCCTGGAAAACGAGGGAGTTGGACCCAAAGGTTTCTGAGGGCCCCTGATGAATCCCTCATCATCCTGACGCAATCCCGTTCATGGGGCCCAGTCTCCTGTCCTAGTCTGGTCGTCCTGCTCAGAGTCCTGTGCTGCTGACTGACTTCAGCTTCCTTCAGCCTCCTGTAGGGGAAATCCCTCCTCTTTACTCTTCCTTTTCTGAACTGACCTAACCATACCTTTCCCTGATGATTTGGTCTGCTGCTGTTGACTGCAGGGTGTAGGAAGCCAAATCAACCCTGCCTGGGGCCCAAACAAGAAGACCTGAGCTCCTTCCTCCCTCCCCAGCCCTCCTTGCCCATCAGCACCTCACCTGGTGCATGCTTTTTCACTCACCCAAGTGACAGAGGTGCGTAGTCTCATCCCTTTGGATAAATGAACACATGGCTCATGGTAAACATCTGAAAAACAAAGGATAACCAATAGACCCAGTTTGGTTTTACCTGGTCCTATATCCTGGAGACAGGACAGTGCCTGGCACAGGACATGCCACAGACACTTCATAAGTATTTGTTGTAAGGTTGAAAATGGGGCAAAAATCAATGGTTTCCTTGTCAGGCTAAAGCTTACATCTGTCTTCTGTCTATGAGCTCCTTGCATAAGCATCTGAATAGAACCTGGTCAAAGCTTTCTCTTATAGAGGATGCTTCCTAACTTCAATGGGCTCCGTTGTGTCCATTAATGAGGGAGGGGGATTTACATCAGATCCACGATGGTTATGACAAGGACTGATGGGGAACCAACAAATGGTAAAGGAAAAAGGTGCTACTCAAAAGACACAGCTCTTCCTTTGCTGGAGTTGCTTGGAACTTGGTTATTAAAATAAAGGTTAAAAAGCTCATGAGAATTTAAAAGAAACAATGTTCATTGCTGATGGAGACCAAAAAAGAAAGATGCAAAAGCCAAGATCATCAAATGCTGACTCTCTGTTCAGCAAGTTCAGGTTGTTACAGCTATACGTTTTGGCTTTGTATTTTTTTTAAGCCCTCTAATGCTGGGTATTCCAGAAAGGCTGTACCGTGCTACATTTCCACGAACAACGAAATGAGTGATCCAGTGTCTCTGCATCCTTGTCAACTTTTGAGGTTATCGCTATTTTTTATTTTAGCCAACCTGGTAGGAGCAGAGTGATGGCTCATTGTGATTTCTTATGTGTGTCTGATGATCTAATATTTATAACAAGATGACATAAACAGTGCATAAACTGTATAGTATATATCATCCCAGTGGAACACAGGAAAATAATTCCATTATTACACACATCAGTATTTCTGCAGCAAATCTATGAGCATTCACCTAAGTGGAATAAGTAAGGGCAACAAGTATCCTCATCCCAATTTAAATCTAAATAAGCCAACAAATGAGCTCAGGTCAAATTTGGCTACCAAGCATGTAATGAAAAAAATTCTGTTTTCCCAGCTGTCTTGATATTGGAATTGCAGATAAAAAAATTTGGAGCCTATTGATAAATTATTCTGAATGGCCTAATTCTATTAAGGCACTACTGGCATTGACTCAATGAATGGTAGAGAGGATAGGCTGGTAAAAGATACTCTTCATTCATTCACTTATTCATCCATCTGACAAATACTTGTTTCTTTTTTAAGTTTATTTATTTATTTTGAGAGAGAGGGAGAAAGAGAGAGAGAGTGAGCAGGGGAGGGGCAGAGAGAGAGAGATAGGGAGGCACAGAGAGAATCCCAAGCAGACTCCTCTCTGTCAGCTCAGAGCCTGATGCAAGTCTCGATGTCATGAATCATGAGATCATGACCTAAGCCAAAATCAAGAGTTAGACGCTTAACCAACTGAGCCACCCAGGCATCGCCAATACTTGTTGAGTAGCTACTATGTGCTAGCAAATGAGGACTTTTCTCTATGAAGCTGGGTGAGGAAGCACCTTACATGGGCTCCTGAATACCCTGCCCCCTCTAGGCTAGAAGATGGCGCTTTGGTGGGGCTGGGGGACACCACCTTGGGCTGGAACTGACTCATGGGTATGGTTTGGGGTCCTTTTTTGATTTTCATGTTATCATGTACAAAACAGACAAATATGGGCGTTGAGCAAATTCCCAGCTTCTCAAAAATATGCTCCTATATGAGAGGGGGAAGGAGAGAGATCTCTTGATTGGTTTCAGGATGAAGCTATTTTTTTCATTCAACTGGTACTGCCCAGACTGCTGCCCTGTTTCAGGTGAGTTTTCTTTCAAAGACAAAACCACTATTTTGGATGTACTCTGAGTTGTCTCTCCCCTCTGGAGGATGGATTAACAAATTTGCTTATATAGCTCTAAGAAGTGGGGTGGATGTGAACAAGAAAGAAGAGGGAATGGGGTGCCTAGGTGGCTCAGTCTCCCGGTTAAGCCTCCAACTCCTGGTTTCAGGTCAGATCATGATCTCACAGTTCATGGGTTTGGGCCCCACATTGGGCTTTGTGCTGACAGTAGAGGGCCTGCTTGAGATTCTCTCTCTCTCTCTCTCTCTCTCTCTCTCTCTCTTTCTCTCTCTCTCTGCCCTTCTCCCAGTTACGTGCTCTCTCTCTCTCTCTCTCTCAAAATAAATAAATAAATAAATAAATAAATAAATAAATAAATACTTTTTTTGAAAAAGAAGAGGGAGTGATTCCTTCTTATTGGACTCCCCTTGGCCTCTGTACAAAATTTCCCCTTGGCCTCTGTACAAAACCCCCTTGGTCCAGTTAGTCTTGATTCTGTGTGGGCTCTTAACTCATTTCTGATCACCCAACACCTCACTTCCAAAGCACTTTGGTGTCTTCATTTTTCCTTTTCCATTCAGTCAATAAACATTTGTGGAAGCTGCTATTTTCTAGGCCTGGGGACACCGTGATGACTTTCATGGACCATAAGCACGTTTGCCTTCATGGGCTGCTTCCTCCATTCATGGTCTATAGCAAAGCCAAAGGGCTGACCCAGAATTTGCCCTTGACTTACGCTCTTTGCAGCACAGACTTTGCAAGCTGGAAGATCTGTATTTAACTCCCACTTCTTCCCAACCTAAACCGACTGCATTTTCCTCTCAGTTATTCTACCAACAAAGGAAGTAATTAAATGTACCTCGAAGGGTGTCTGAGCAGATTAACTAAATTTATTTCTGTAACTTGCCATACAATGCACTCTGCAAAGGCTAGTTACCTTTCCTGTGATTTCTTGACCATCTCCCATGTGCCTGGAGGGAACTCAGCATGACACTTCTGAATGGGATAGAGGCAATGTTCAAGGGTACAAGGCCAAAGGTAAGCCCTCAGTAAGGTTAACTTTTGATTTGTGAAGATGGAAAAGGTGTGTTGGCCACTGATGTTCCACAAAAACTAGCTGATCAGCCATGGCTGGGACTGAATTAAGGAGCTGAATCAGTTATTCTGCAAACAGGGTCATGGCTCAAAGCTGATGCAAAGCACGGGGAGCTGACCGTCGTTGGTGTATATCTACCTGTGGCCCCTCCACGTGGTTTCCCATCTCACTCAAGAAAACACCAAAGACTTTTGAGCATCCTCAGACCCTACCCAATTCCCCACCCCAGCCCTCCCTGCCCCTTCCTCACTCTGTCTTAACCACGCTGGCCTTGCCATCCCCCAAATGAACATGTTCCTGGACCACTCTTCCTCTAAGAGACTCATGTGGGTGACTCCCTCACCTCCTTGGCCAATTGCTCAAAGTGCCCCCTCTAACCAAAGCCCTCCCAAGCCAGGTATTTCCATCCTCCTGTCGGTCTTTTCTTCTCCATTGTATCCTGCCCACCCAGCACTGTCTAGTTTAGTGGGCAGCTGAGTGCATTCATTGGTTACCCACATACCCACTAGCAAGTAAGCTCCATGTGAGATTTTTTTGTCCTTTTTTTCTCCACCATGTTCCCAGAACATCAAGCAGAGCCTGGCCCAGAGCATGGGCTCAATACATACTTGTTGAATGATATATAATTCTACTATTCTATACTCCCACAGTGGAATCCTTGCAAGGCCCTCGACTCAGGGACCTACACCTTTACATTTATTTAAGAATGCTGGAAGATGGCTCATTTTTTGTTTGTTTGTTTCCTTTCTCAGTTTGTCCTGGGAACAGAGGGTTTCCTGGGCCTTGTCCTGGGACTGGGCCGGCAAGGCCAGTGGCAAGGCCTTGGCACTTCTGCTACTCATTTCCAGATGACCCTTCCCATGCCCTTCATTCAGCATAATGCCCTGCATAGGGCAGGTGCCCGGTCAGTGTTCACTGAGTAGAAGACTGGTTAGCTGAGTCCAAACAAAAGAGAGGATAAATATGGATGTGCAACAGATCCCAAAAGGGACCCTTCCCCCAGCCAGAAAGTGAGCAGCAAAATGAAATCAGCTCCAGCTTTGGTTCTTCCATCAAAGGCAGAAAGTTCAAAATCAAAAAGGTGAGAACACCATGTTCCAGAGTGGTTAAGAAACTTGTTCTGAGTCACCCAGCTAGCAGCTAGCACATTTAGAGTTCAGCTGGCTAATTCAGCCATCTCTCCATTGTCCATAGATGCCTCAACTTTTAAGTCAGGCTTTGAGCATGAGAACTAACAAATATTAGAATGTGTCTTTACTTTCCATAGCTGGCCTGCCATCCCTCCTTCCTTCTTACTAAATTTTTTTGATGTTTATTTATTTTTGACAGAGAGAGAGACAGAGCATGAGTAGGGGAGGGGCAGAAAGAGAGGGAGACACAGAATCAGAATCAGGCTCCAGGCTCTGAGCTGTCAGCACAGAGCCCAACATGGGGCTCAAACTCACAGACCGTGAGATCATGACCTGAGCCGAAGTAGGACGCTCAACCAACTGAGCCACCCAGGTTGCCCCCCTCCTTCCATCTTATATGGAACATCTTTGCTCCTTTGTCCCTCACAACCTTCCTGAGTCACCTCACTGTCCAGGCCAGGAAGTAAGGCCATGTCACCCACCTGCACAGTGGCGGTGTGCAGGCCATTTACATTATTTCCTTTCCTTTCAACAATGAACTTTCCAGGTGGGCATTTTCTGTTGAGGAAGCTGTGACTCAGTAGAGCTCAAGGGTGTCCAGTAGAAAGGGATGTGAACCCAACTAGTCTCTCCAACCTCAAAACAAGATCCATATGACCTCTTTTTATTACTTAGGGTTTCTCAACCTGGGTGGTCTTGGCATTTGGGACAAAACAACTCTTGTGGGGGTCGTCCTGCACACTGTTGGGATGTTTAGCAACCTCCTGGCCTCTAGCCTCTACTTACCAGATGCCGGTAGGGTCTCTCAGGGGTGACAACCAAAACCATCACCAGATATTGCCAAATGTCCCCTGGGGGCTTAACACCCTTGCCCCTGTTGAGAATTGCCACTCTGACCCCATCACACAGGATGCTACTCAACACAGATCCACCTCGTGCACCCCCTTGAAGAACACAGAACCTACTTCGCCTTCAGGTTGGTATAAAAAGAACTGCTTAATGTTCCTCAGCTGGAACACCGGAGTTCAAGTCCTAGCTCTACGCCCAAATAGCTGTTGACTTTGGATGAGTTGCTTACTCTGACAAAGAAGAATGATAATACTATCAGACTCAGGAAATTAAGTCAAAATAAATATACAAAGACTACTGTAGGGGATCAGAAGATGCCACCCCAAAATGGGCCACTTTGGCATAAGGGCTTCTGTGAGCTGAAGACAACTGAAAGGCAGTGACCCCAAAACAGCTCTCTGCTCTTCCCCCATTTGCCTCAATGTAGGACACAAATTCTCCTTTGTGTAGATCTCTCTCCTCCTCTCTCTCACACCAGGAAGGAGAGCAGGAGATAACCATAGACCCTCATCAGCCCAGAGGCACTGCCAGATGATAACAAATCTCAGTAAAACACTGGACTCTCTTGTTCATTAGCTCCCCCCATACATTTGCTTTCCAATTGTCTGCTGCCCCTAAAAGCCTGACCCCCCTTCCTTTGTCTTGTCACTTCTCTGCAATGTATTGTTCCTTGTCAAACAATAGTACATAAGCTTTCTGGCCTAACCATTTCTTTAGGGTTTTCCCTTCTTTCTAAAAAGACCCCCCCATGCCATGTAAAAATATTAATATCAAACAAAACATGTATGCCTTTTCTCCTGGAACCTGTCTTTTGTTAGTTTAACTTCCAGGATCCAGGTGCAGAAGCTAAGGCGTACAGCAAGAATGTTTTTCCTCTCCTATGCCATGAAAAACAAACTCCACTGGCGGTAATGCTTGCCAGGGAGACACTAAAATCCAGCACCTAGTTTCATGACTGTGGCTCTAACCATCCAAAACTGAGGAACAGCCATGAACTCTGAGCTGTCCCAGCATCTTGGACTCTCATCTCCCACACCAAAGGCTCTTTCCTAACCAACGAACAATACATTTGCTCACATGAGCAATGCCTGGGTCTGGAATTGCAGACTCATTCTGCCCTACCCAGGCAGGACCACCATACACGCCCCCTTCTCAGTTTCTAGTATATACAAATTCCTAATTCTTTCCCATAGTTAAATTCTCCATGAATTTCTTCACTGTCGATGGCTCCCTTGCCTGACAAATAAGTGAATTCAGAGCTCATTTTGATGGTCACTGTATAGGCCATTGTCTTTCCTTTAACAAGCCCTCAGTACAGTGCCTGGCACATAATAAATGCTCAATAAACATTAGCCAGCACTGTTATCCTATGTAGCCCTATGCATTGCCCTCCCTAAGCCCCTCTTATCTGACCTCAGGTTCTCATCCCCTTAGCAGGATGTGGGCCTTAAGCAAAACTTTAACCATTTCATTGTCAATAGGAAAATGCAGGGCAGAAGCCAAAACTTCACCAGGTGGCTGATGGGAGGAGGGATGTGCCTACCAAGAACCCACACACACCGACTCTCAGGCCCAAGATCCACCAAGTGGTGAGAAGGGTCTGCAGCAAAGCAACCCCGATGCTCTTTTTCCTGGACTGTGAGCTGAGGAAAAACTCTCACCTGGAGAAGACCTAGTGAAACCCTCTCACCTGTAGACCTTGTAATTCATAGGGTGGCTCCAGGGCCTGTCTCTCCCTCACAGGAAGAGGCTTTGGCAAATTCAAGATGTCTCCATGTAAAGGGTCAGATTTCCACCTGGGAAGACTTTGTCCCTGAGGGAGTGGAGATCTGGCACCTTGTCCACAGGGGAAGGTGTGCTTAACCACAACCATCTGGTCGGGAGATGGGCTGCCAGAGTGGGGGGTAGGGGGAGCCTTCGGGGTGATGAGCCCAAACCCCGGCTTGGTTCCTAGGAGACTGGGAACCTTGCAAAAGTCACATCAGGTGCTCTGTGGCCCTCAGTTGTAAAATCAGAGATAAGAGAGCTGGCCGATGTGCCACATTCAGCCTGGGTGAGAAAGAACAAATCCCAGGCTGTGAGGTAGTCACCCACCCCATTCTCACCTCTCCTCTTATTCACTGGCCCGATCTTCTCAAGTTAAGGACTCAGCTTCATCACGATTCCTTTTATTAAACATGTTTTTTAACTTTCTGTATTCCGATGCTTTGGCATCTAGGGCCCAACTGACCTAGAAGCGACTGTCCCTCCCAAGGTTAGTCAAATCCTAAAGATAGTAAATAACCCACTTGGGACTGCAATTTTCAAATATAAACCAGCTGATTCAGAGCCACCACCCCCCAACTACCTTCTGTCCCCAGCTGTCACACTCTGGGCCACTCTTCCCCTCCCCCAGTCATGACCAAGGTCAGGTGCCAGACAACTAGGCGAGACATCAGATAACTAGGGACAGCCCTTGGGCCCCAGAACCCACTGAAGTTACTCGAAACAACCAATCTTTAACCTGCTTACCCTTTCTTTCCTGCTCCTCCCCATGGAAACCACAATAAAGGCTCTTGCTTGCTGTTCCCTATCTCCTTCTGTCTCCTGACTGACCATGGTGCCTCTCCATGTGGACCCACAACACTATTGCGACTCCCGGGTCAAAGTGGGGGCTTCCTGTACTCAGGAGATAGGCAAGGTCTTCCTCAAGTCCAACTCACAGTGCATCCGTTGGTCCACAGACTCACGTTTGTTATACCCCTACTTCCTGAATGCATAATTGGAGTAGATATCCTTGGAAACTGGCTGAGTCCCCACATTGGCTCTGTGATCAAAGTCTGGGGTAGGAAGGGCTAAATGGAAGGCAGTGGATCTTCACCATCGCCCCCCCCCCCCACCAAGATAGTAAACCAGAAGCAGTGCTGAATCTCACAGGGACCGCAAAGGCTGCTGTCATCCTAAAACACTTGAAAAAACACTTGTCACACCCCAGTGTAACTCACCAGCTTGGATTGTGCAGAAGTCAGGTGGATCTTGGAGGATGACTATGAATGATTCTAAACTTATTCATGCAGTGACTCCAACCGCAGCTGCTCCCCCCGCTGTCATTCTTTCTTGGAGCCCACAAACACAGCTCCTGGCACTTGGTATGGAGCCATGGCCCCAGCCAACGCCCTTTTGTCCATACCATCTTGTAAGGAATATAGGTTTCATTTGCCTCTATCTGACAGATCCAACAGTATACCTTTATGGTCTCTCATCAGGGCTTTGTCAATTCTCCTGCTTGCAAGAAAGTCTATAGTGTGATACCTATAGAGAACATTTGTGACAGCATACAGTGTGCAGAGGTCACAATCATGGCACCAAACATCACAGTGGTCCCCTGCATTGGTGACATTGTGCTGATTGGATCATCTGAACACAGAGTGGAAGGCACTTTAGATTCTGTATTAGTCAGGGTCCAGCCAAGAGACAGAAAAGGGGAGTCACAGATATAGTGAACAACCAATATCCCTAGGGCAAGATCCAGATTTTATTTTAGAGGACATGGCCATGGCTAACTGGAAAGGGTGTCAAGGAAGCCACGCATGGGTAAATGCCTTATTGGTGGCATTCTGCTGTACAAGTGCCCAGGAAAGCTGCTGACCACTTGAGTGTGATGGCCGTCATGTACTGTAGGAGCCAGGCACCAAAGAAACCATCCACCGCAGGACCCATATGCTGGAAAAAACTGAATACTGCAGGAGCCCAGTGCCAGAAAAGTCATTTTAAAAAAATTTAATGTTTATTTATTTTTGAGAGAGAGAGAGAGAGAGAGAGAGCGAGCATGAGCAGGGAAGGGGCAGAAAGAGAGGGAGACACAGAATCTAAAGTGAGCTCCAGGCTCTGAGCTGTTAGCACAGAGCCCGATGTGGGGCTTAAACCCATGAACCATGAGATCATGACCTGAGCTGGAGTCGGATGTTTAACCGAGCCACCCAGGTGTCCCTAGAGAAACCATTCTTTGGCAGCAGAAGTCTGGCCAAGGGAGTGCACCAGAACCAGGAAGAGTCTCCATCTATTTTCAGTATTCCTCCAGCATCCTCTACTGACAAAGCTGGTGGCAAAGGGGAAATATGTAAAGGGCATATCAAGAACTGTGAAATAGGTATGAGATTTTATTCTACTTGCAGACGACCCAGCTAGCCTGCCCCAGTGTCATGGACACTGTCAGGAAACATATGATACCTTGTGCAGATTCAAAGACTTGTATGACTTACGGCACAACAACCAAAACATACTGTATCTTAGCTTCTACTCACCTTGGCTCTGAAGTCCCAGAGCTTCTGACTTTTGATCTCAGGGTCATGAGTTCAAGCTCCCTATTGAGTGTGAAGCCTACTTTAAAAATAATAGTAATAAATTTTAAAAATTAGTAAAGCAAACTAGAGAAAAGAGAATGTGATTAAGAGAATCAAAAGAGAGAGAATACATTTACAGTACTGGGCTGTAAAAAGTCCACATATAAGCAGACTGGAGCAGTTCAAACCAATGTTGTTCAAGGATCAACTGCATAAGAAAGAATGCCTGACTCATCTTTTCCCATTAATTTTTAAATTTTTTTTAAACATTAAATTTGAGGGCGTCTGGGTGGCTCAGTTGGTTAAGTGTTCAACTTCAGCTCAGGTCATGATCCCACAGTTCATGAGTTTAAGCCCCCCGTCAGGCTCTGTGCTGTCAGCTCAGAGCCTGGAGCCTGCTTCAGATTCTGTGTGTATGTCTCTCTCTCTCTGCCACTCCCCTGCTCCCACTCTGTGTCTGCCTGTGTCCTGAGAATCCCAGTCCAAACTGCCTGTTTGGTAAAATGAAATACCTTTTGGAAAAAGATATTTGCCTTCTTTGCAAGGATCCAAGACACCTGTAAGACTCCCTCCTCCACTGACCATTGGCAGGGTCCTTGGTACCAAGGGAGGCTATGGTTGAACAGAAGGGAGCCTCCAACTCCAGTGCTTGGGTGGGTCTAGACAGCAGTGAGGCCCAGTGTTATTACAGATGTATCTAGCAAACATGAGCCCAGTGGAAAAAGTAATGTGGACTATACCAGCATGCAGTACCAAGATTCTCTTTCCTTACCCCATGAGCAGAGAAAGTGGTATGAACTAAGCAAGGCCAAGGTTCTTTTTTGTAAGATTTTATTTCTTTATTTTCAAGTAATTTCTACACCCAATGTGGGGCTTGAACTCACAACCTCAAGATCAAGGATTGTACTCTACTGATGGAGACGTCCAGGCGCCCCTAAGGCAAGGTTCTTTGTAAAAGTGGAAACAATACATAAGCTCACCAAAGAAAGAATGTATAGTAAGTTGTCTGTCTTGGAGAATGCAGTTTTCATATTCCAGATAGCATCTGGAGGTTCCCAGGACAGACTTAGCTCTGAGAACCTGCCTCTTGGTAGCCAGGAATCTGATTTTGGAATTCGGATTAAAGACTTGAGCCCAGACCACATTCACAGCCCCCCAGAGCCCACTCTTTCCCTCACTGCTTCTCCCTTCCCTCTTCCCCATCTCCTTTTCCCACCACCTCCCCTGAAACCTGCCTTTAGTCCTGTCCAAGGATGGCTAAAGTGAGGCAAGAGTTTCATTGCAACAGCATTTCTCCTGCTGGAGACTGATCTATAACTGGTGTGTTGGAATTTGGCTGGTGACCTATGATCCCAAGAACAATTAGGTGCCCCCTCGTCCAACAGGCACCATGGCCCCAAGCCCTGCGTTGGCATCATGAGCATAGATGCACCATGATTAGAGACACACGGACAGAATAACCAGTTGTTAGCATTTATTCTTCACAGACCTTGTGTGTTAGGGCTTTGAGAAGTTTTTAAAGGCATTTGTCTCTCCCTTTGATATTTATTTCACCTGAGTGAGAATGTTAGCAAGTGTTGCTCACAATTCGGATTTTCTGAAATACTAAGCAAAACCATTCTAAGCTAACTTATCCTTTTCATGTGACCAGAGCATTGACTCAGCATCTCCTTAATCAGCACCCCAGGGTTGCTATATGCTCTTTATATAATTGGCTATAGCATTCACAATTTTCAGGGAGCACAGGAACAAGAAAATTTCCTTGTCAAAAAGCAGTAGGGACCCATGAAAGCCATCCTCTACATGATACCACATCACAGGGACCCTCTGGTCCTCCAAGCGCTTCATATAGAGCAAGGTGTCATCACGGAGGATGTCATGCTCACAGCTCACCAGGAAGGCCTTGGGAAGCTGAGCAATGGTCTCATCATCTCTTATCAGAGGGGCATTGTCTACATCCAAAAGATGTTTGTTTTCCAGATAGGCAGCCCCATTAAAAGGGCTGGGAAACACAGGTTGGTGGCGCATCTTCCTGAATCTCCTGGGTATGTTGTCAGAGCTGAGCCACTGCTTGTACTTCCTCCAGAAGTCTGGGGGCATGAAGGCACCATCCAAGATGGCTTCCCACCAGTGAAAGCCGATAACCATATATTTAAGCATACATGTCATCATGAACTTCTGGGGCAGGATGGGACATTTCTGCTCTGCCAGTAAGATGGCAGCTGCAAAGTGATGATCTGAACAAGTGGATAAATCAGGACCTGGGCCCGGATCTGGGGAACATCTGATCTGCCCACCAGGGCCTGGGTGACACAGACCACATACACTCCCCCAGTGCTGTCTCCACAGATCACAACCCGGGAGGGGTCCAGGCTGTAGGTTTCCAGGGCCTTCAGGAAGTGAATGGAGGCATTCAGGCAATCTCAGAAAATGCTGGGGTAATGGTGATCGGGAAGCTTGCGGTACCTGAAGAGCAAGCAGGGAACAAAAGTGTCGCAGTGTGGACAGGTGTCACTGGGAACCATTTTAACCATGTCCTCAAGTCCCCCTTGCAAGACTGTCTCTGACTAAATCCCCAGAATGGCCCGGTGAGGTGGGGATTTTTTATCTTTTCTTTTCTTTTTTTCTTTTGCATATGAGGACATGAAGGACCTCCCCTTAGTCCTACAGGCAGGGGTTCCGGACTCCAACACTAGGCTCTGCCTGTTGTCCATAGGTGTAGACATTCCACACAAGATTATGCAACTTGAAAGCTATCTGAGCCATCTGAAGTGGGAGCAAAACAACTGGTGATGCTGGGAGATACAAAGGAACCTCCTGGCTGTCCCACTGGCTGCCCAAAGAGAACAGGCTAAGCAAAGTAAAGCTCAAATAAAGCAGAAGTTTCTTTCAGGATGAATTTTTGGTTTTTTTAATCAAAATCTAATGACCAAGGGGCTCCTGGAGGGCTCAGTCAGTTAAGCATCTGACTTCAGCTCACGTCATGATCTCCCATTTCACAAGTTCAAGCCCCACGTCAGGCTCTGTGCTGACAGCTCTGACCCTGGACCCTGCTTCAGATTCTGTGTCTTCCTCTCTCTCTGTCCCTCCCCTGCTCATGCTTTGTCTCTCTCAAAAATAAATAAACATTAAAAAAAAATTTTTTTAATCTAATGACCAAGATTTGTTCTTTCCCAGTGACTTAAAGAGTTGCCTTTGGCACAAGAACAGACACTCAGATCAATGGAATAGAATAGAGAACCCAGAAATGGACCCACAAACGTATGGGCAACTAATCTTTGACAAAGCAGGAAAGAATATCCAATGGAATAAAGACAGTCTCTTCAGCAAGTGGTGCTGGGAAAACTGGACAGCGACATGCAGAAGAATGAACCTGGACCGCTTTCTTACACCAGACACAAAAATAAACTCAAAATGGATGAAAGACCTCAATGTAAGACAGGAAGCCATCAAAATCCTCAAGGAGAAAGCAGGCAAAAACCTCTTTGATCTTGCCCACAGCAATTTCTTACTCAACACGTCTCCAGAGGCAAGAGAAACAAAAGCAAAATGAACTATGGGGACCTCATCAAATAAAAAGCTTCTGCACAGGGAAGGAAACAATCATCAAAACTAAAAGGCAATCGACAGAATGGGAGAAGATATTTGCAAATAACATATCAGATAAAGGGTTACTGTCCAAAATCTACAAAGAACTTATCAAACTCAACACCCAAAAAACAAATAATCCAGTGAAGAAATGGGCAAAAGACGTGAATAGACACTTCTCCAAAGAAGACATCCAGATGGCCAACCGACACATGAAAAAACGTTCAACATCACTCATCATCAGGGAAATACAAAGCAAAACCACAATGAGATACCACCTTACACCTGCCAGAATGGCTAACATGAACAACTCAGGCAACAACAGATGTTGGCGAGGATGTGGAGAAAGAGGATCTCTTTTGCATTGTTGGTGGAAATGCAAGCTGGTGCAGCCACTCTGGAAAACAGTATGGAGGTTCCTCAAAAAACTAAAAATAGAACTACCCTATGACACAGCAATGGCACTACTAGGCATTTATCCAAGGGATACAGGTGTGCTGTTTCGAAGGGACACGTGCACCCCCATGTTTATAGCAGCACTATCAGCAACAGCCAAAGTTGATGGAAAGGGCCCAAATGTCCATCGATGGATGACTGGATAAAGAAAATGTGCTATGTATATATAATGGAGTATTACTCAGCAATCGAAAAGAATGAAATCTTGGCATTTGAACTACATGAATGGAACTGGAGGGTATTATGCTAAGTGAAATTAGTCAGTCAGAGAAAGACAAAAATCCTATGACTTCACTCATATGAGGACTTTAAGAGACAAAACAGATGAACATAAGGGAAGGGAAACAAAAATAATATAAAAACAGGGAGGGGGACAAAACAAAAGAGACTCATAAATATGGAGAACAAACTGAGGGTTACTGGAGGGGTTGTGGGAGGGGGATGGGCTAAATGGGTAAGGGGCATTAAGGAACCTACTGAAATCACTGCTTCACTATATACTAATTTAGATGTAAATTTTAAAAAATAAAAAATAAATTAAATAAATAAATAAATGTCACTATCTTAAATTCTTAAAAAAAAGAGCTGTCTTCTTTCTGGGGGTTGGGGAAAGAGGGAGAGGTTTGGGAGATGCCCTGAGGGTGAAGGTGGAGGAAAGGTAAACAGGCAGGAAACAGATTCTGCTCTGGCTGTGAAAAGCATCCTGAAGGCTGCTCTAAGCCCTCAAAGTGTGTCTCCTCATAGGAATTCAAGGGCAAAGAGAAAGGACTTTAAAATGAACTTCTAGGGGCATCTGAGTGGCTCAGTCCGTTGAGTGGCCAGCACTTGATTTTGCCTCAGGTCATGATCTCATGGTTCACGAGTTCAAGCCCCTCACAGGGCTAGGCACTAACAGTGCAGTCTGCTTGGGATTCTCTCCTTCCCTCTCTCTCTAACCCTAAATATAAATATAAATATATAAATATATATATGTGCTATAAATATATATATGCGCTAAGGGAGTAGATCTTAAATGTTCTCACCACAAAAAAGAAACAATAATTACATGATAGAATGGAGATGTTTCCTAATGCTATCATGGTAATCATTTTGCAATATATAAGTGTTTCAAACTGACACGTTATACACCTTAAACTTATGCAATGTTATATGTCAATTATATTTCAATAAAGCTGGGGGTGGTGCTGAACTTACAGAAATAGTAAAACACAAGCTAACTAATGCACAAATCAAGATTGAGATAATAGAAAGAAATCAATTTAAAAAATAGAAACCCTTTGGCTAAACTGCTTTGATTAGAAATTTTATGAAAAACATGGCTGTTATCCCAAATTTTTGTTTGAAGTTGTTGCTAAATGTGTTTTCTCTTCTTACAACCTATCATTTAAAAGCATTGTAAAAGAAAGTGCATTCTACTTGTAAGATTAAATTTGGAAGGCACGCATAAAGAAAACTGACACTTTAGACTAGTGGCTTTCAAACTTCGTTAGAACAGCAACATTGCTTTTCTTCAAAAAAATTTTTTTTACATTGATTTATTTTTGAAAGACAGAGCGAGACAGAGCACAAGCAGGGGAGAGGCAGAGAAAGAAGGAGACACAGAATCCGAAGCAGGCTCCAGGCTCTGAGCTGTCAGCACAGAGTCCGACACAAAGCTTGCTTGAACCCACTAATTGTGAGATCATGACCTGAGCTGAAGTTGGACGCTCAACCGCTGAGCCACCCAGACCCTCTAATTTTTTCTTATTAAAATGATACAAGGACCCCCACTGTATAAAATAAGTGAGTAGTGGTCAGTCATTCTAGCTTTGCCCAGGGGCAGGGATCTGAACACCTCACTCATTCTTCTTCCTCTTTGACCTCCCTGGCCACCCCTAAAAAAACGAAGGGAATCCCAGTGTCCTAAGCAACCCAGTCTGGAAGCCACCACTTCCTATTAGATCTTGATTTTTGTTTCCATTAAAAGTTGCTCTAAGGCATCATCTTTAAGGATAGGGTTTGATTGACTGCAACCCTGCAACATTGCCTCAATGAGCAAATATGTTGATAAATAAATCAATGTTATCAACATAGCTTTCCATTTAAACTTAGCAAAACATATACTATTTAGTAGGGTCCTTGTATTGAGATGTGATCAGCACCTAGAAGCAGCAAACACAAACTTCAGCCTCCATTTTTCTATTTCTAGAAGGATACACATCCTACTAAATGTTAAATATACAAATATGGCAGTATAAAAGAAATAACAAATATTACATGCTTTCCATTAGCAGAATCCCGACCTGCTAGAAAGAGGCAGAAATGCCCACCCTTGCCCACTCAGGGTAGGGGTGAAAGTCAAAAGATTCTCCAGGAGCTTAGGTAGGGAGTCTCATTATGTCTTGATGAGAAACCAGGGAGCATTTCAGACACTGGACATCTTTTCCGACCTGCAGTCACCCTGGCAGATTGAAGAACCTTACCTGTCTTCCAACCTCCACCATCCTCTCTATCAAAACCCATGTCCTAAGTCTTTTCAACTATAACTATATCAAACAACAATATCCTAAGCAATCTCCTACAAATATTCATGCAGGTCTTTATTAACATTTCCGTGTGTTCAAGGGGCATTTTCATTATCATAAAGGGCTTCTCAGATGTAGAGTGTGACAGAGCCTCTATCAGTCAGACACTGTCTTCCTCAAATTTGAGAACACCAGAGATGCTAAGTAAGTTGCTTTAAGCTGCACAGATGCCTGGGGGCAGCCAGGGTTTGAGGGGCCTTGTGGTAGAGGTTGAATCTAAAAGGACAGCTTTTAGTTTCTCTAACTTCTTGAAACTGTTGCCCACTGTCTTCTTCTGTCTCGAGACACTCCCAGCATTGGACCCCAAAGTTAAGTAGGTAGGTAGTTGTTTTAACAAAATAAGCACCTGAAGAACCATCAGACCCAAACAACAGCCAGGACCTTGACCATAACCTTTGGCCAACCCTATCATACCCCCACCACCATCCCACCTCGCTGCCTTCGCCATCTGAGGGAACAGTGACCTTGACCTTCAATCCTGTATCCACCATTCCCTTTCTTTCCTTTTCATGTACTTTTATAATGTCTATGCATATTCCTTACAAATACTCTTCTGATTTTGTTTTTAACTTGATAAAAAGAGTACCAGGCTTACGTAATTATTTGAATGTTTTTCACTTAATTTTATACTGCCAAGACTCATTCACATTCTGGTGTGCCCTTCCAGTTCATTTATTTAAATGGCTATGTAATCATCCATAATACCTTAATGGCTGTGTAACATAATATTCACTGTGCCATGGTTTAGTTTAGTTTAGCTTAGTTTTTGTTTGTTTAGGAGAATTTTTACTCATGTTGAAAAGGGTTTAGAATATGATACATTAGTAATTACTCAAATTTCTGGTTTCAGAAAGAAGATGACATGGATTTATTTTTCCCTGTTCCTCTCCCAAAGGTCATTTAAAACACGGTAGGGGAGAGAGGCCAAGATGGCAGGCAGCATGGAAGCTCTCTGCTTCACTCGTCCCTGAAATGTAGCCAGATCAGCACCAAACCATTTTGCACACCTAGAAAATTGATCTGAGGACAAACACAACAATCTGCATAACTTGAGCCACAGAACTTGGCAGGCACATGGTGCAGAGAGGTGAGGTGGGGGAGAGAGAAGCTGCAGAGGGTAGGGAACTGTTTTTATTTGCAGAGAGAGAACAGAGATTTGGGGGGAGATTACAGGAAAAGCACTCCCTCCAAAAGCAGCTGGAGACAAAGAGAAAGAGTGGAAACACCTGCAAGGAAACATCTTCATAAGAAAGGGAGAAAGGAGAAAGGAGAGGGTTTCAATACCATTACGACTCTATAAATAGGGGAGCACAGAGCCAGAAACTTCGCAGCTCGATACCTGGTGCTGCTCTGGTGGGAAGGGCGAATCTTCAGGAGCAGAGAGCAAGGTCCAAGGGGTCATCAGGCCACATGGGAAGAGGCAGTTCCCCTGCAGAGAGGACATTTGGTAGAGGCCATGCAGTCTCCCCACAGGCAAAGGTCCCAGTGGACCCCAGATTACAGCCATGTTGCTGGTGTTGGAACAAGGACATTAGGGTGTGGTGAAGACTGGCGCCAGGTGTGTGTTGTGATTTACCATAGCCTCTGAACCACTGCTGCCACACAATCATGTGAACTTTTTCTAGGGAGGCTGGCACCTGGCCACAGTCTCTGGGCCTCTGCAGCAGCATGGGCCAGCACCTGGCCATTGCTCAGTAAGACCCTCCCTACGAGGGTCAGAGTGGGTTCAAGCCGCAGGGCCCTCAGAAGTGAGGGGTTTGGAAACACAGTCCCATCTGAGAAAAAATTTGGGAAGGAGGTGCTGCCTGGCAGGCTGATGGCTTGATTGTGGACAGTGTAGAAGCAGGAAGTGGATGGAAGTCCAAGACAAAGAAGAGGTGTTTGATTGCCAGTTGGGGAGAGCACAGAGTTCTGATGCTAGAGACTGGGAAGCAGGGTGATGCCATTTTCACATCTCCCGGGCATACATGCATGCCCACACGCCACAACAATCCACCCCAGTAAGCTAAGCAGTGCCACCTAGTGGAGAATGGAGCCATTACACCAAGCCTTGTCCATCTCCACCAACCAAGCACTAGAGGATGACCAAAAGTCTCTCTGCCTGCTTAGTTTACAGACTATAAAGTGCTCATAGTTTGACTTCTAGGGAAAACTGGATGTAATTTCACTCAGATTTCATTCTGTTTGCTGGTCCAGCTATTCATTTTTTTTTTCTTTTCTTATTCTTGGATACAGAAAGAGAAAAAAATTATTTTTTATTTTCTGTTTTTATAAAAAAAAGATTTCTCTTTAATTTTTTTCTACTATATTTTTTATTATTTTTTTGTAAATTTTTTAGTCTATTTTACTTTCTTAATTTCATTTTATTCTATTTTATTGTATACATTTTTTAAATTTTTAAACATTTTCTTAATTTTTCCCTCTTTTCTACATTTTTTCCTTTCCCTTTTTTCTCTATTCTATCAAGCTTCTTTCAACAACCAGACCAAAACACACCTAGCTTCCTTCATTTGATTTTTGTGTGTTGTTTTTAATTTTTTAATTTTATTTTTATTTTATTAAATTAATTCTTTTTCTTCCTCCAAAATGATGAAACAAAGTAATTCAGCCAAAAAGAAAGAACAGAAAGAAATGACAGCCAGGGACTTAATCTACACAGATGTAAGCAAGATGTCTGAACTAGAATTTAGAATCACAATAGTAAGAATACTAGCTGTAATTGAAAAAAGGATAGGGGTGCCTGGGTGGCTCAGTTGGTTAAGCGTCTGACTTCAGTTCAGGTCATGATCTCATGGTCTGTGAGTTCAAGCCCCGCATCGAGCTCTGTGCTAACAGCTTGGAGCCTGGAGCCTGCTTTGGATTCTGTGTGTGTGTGTGTGTGTGTGTGTGTGTGCGCGCGCGCGCACCTCTCTCTCTGCCCCTCCCCCACTCGTGCACTGTCTCTGTCTCAAAAATAAATGAACATTAAAAAAAAGAAAAAAGAAAAAAGCATACAATCCCTTTCTGCAGAGATAAAATAAGTAAAATCTAGTTAGGACTAAATTAAAATGCTATAACTCGAATGGATGCCATGGTGGCAAGGGTGGATGAAGCAGAGCAATGAATCAGTGATACAGAGGACAAACTTATGGAGAATAATGAAGCAGAAAAAAAAAGAGGGAAACTAAGGCAAAAGAATACGATATAAGAATTAGAGAAATCAGTGATTCATTAAAAAGGAACATCAGAATCATAGGGGTCCCAGAAGATGAAGAGAGAGAGAAATGAGTAGAAGGGTTATGTGAGCAAATCATAGCAGAAAACTTTCCTAACCTGGGGATAGACACAACATCAAAATCCAGGAATCACAGAGAACTTCTATTAGAGTCAACAAAAACCAACCATCAACAAAGCATATAACAGTCAAATTCACAAAATACACAGACAAGGAAAGAATTATGAACACAGCAAGGAAAAAAAGTCCTTAACCTTTAAGAGAAGACAGATCAGGTTCTCAGCAGACCTATCCACAGAAACTTGGCAGGACAGAAAGCAGTGGCAGGATATATTCTGCATGCTGAATCAGAAAAATATGCAGCTAAGAATTCTTTATCCAGCAAGGCTGTCATTCAAAACAGAGGGAGAGATAAAAAGTTTCCCAGACAAAGAAAAACTAGAGGAGTTCATGATCACTAAACCAGCCCTGAAAGAAAAAGTTAAGGGGACTCACTGAGAGGAGAAAAGACAAAAGGAAACAAAAAAGACCAAAACCAACAAAGACTAGAAAGGACCAGAGAATACCCCCAGAAACTCCAACTCTACAGGCAACACAATGGCAATAATTTCCTATCTTTCAGTACTCACTCTAAATGTCAATGGACTAAATTATCCCATGAAAAGACATAAGATAACAGAATGGATAAGAAAACAAGATCCATATATATGCTGTTTACAAAAGACACATTTTAGACCTAAAGACACCTTCAGATTGAAAGTAAGGGGATGGAGAACCATCTATTGTGCTAATGGTTGCCAAAAGAAAGCTGGAGTAGCCATACTTATATCAGACAATCTAGATTTTAAAATAAAGACCATAACAAGAGATGAAAGGGGGCATTATATCATAATTAAGGGGTCTGTCCACCAAGAAGAGCTAACGATTGTAAACATTTGTGCCCCCAACATGAGAGAACCCAAATATATAAATCAGTTAATCACATATATAAAGAAACTCATTGATAATCATACCATAATAGCAGGG
Organism: Panthera uncia; assembly: GCF_023721935.1. Lineage (NCBI taxonomy): Eukaryota > Metazoa > Chordata > Mammalia > Carnivora > Felidae > Panthera > Panthera uncia. The sequence continues at coordinate 95,390,102 of NW_026057585.1, forward strand.
GACTTCAACACCCCCACTTACAGCAATGGACAGATCATCTAAGTAGAAAATCAACAAGAAAACAATGGCTTTGAATGACACACTGTACCAGATGGACTTAACAGATGCATTCAGAACATTTCACCCTAAAGCAGTGGAATACACATTCTTCTTAAGTGCACATGGAACATTCTTCAGTATAGATCACGTACCAGGACACAAATCAGCCCTCAACAAATACAAAAAGATCGAGATCATACCATGCATATTTTCAGATCACAATGCTATGAAACTCAAAAGCAACCACAAGAAAAAATATGGAAAGACAACGAATACTTGGAGACTGAAGAACATCCTACTAAAGAATGAATGGGTTAACCAAGAAGTTAAAGAGGAAATTAAAAAGTACATGGAAGCCAATGAAAATGATAATACCACAACCCAAAACCTCTGGGATATAGCAAAGACAGTCATAAGAGGAAAGTATATAACAATCCAGGCTTTCCTAAAGAAGAGAAAAGGTCTCAGATACACAACTTAAGCTTACACCTTAAAGAGCTGGAAAAAGAACAGGAAAAAAAAAAACCCCAAAACCATCAGAATATGGGAAATGATAAAGATTAGAATGTAAATCAATGCTATCAGAATCAAAAAAACAATAGAACAGATCAATGAAACCAGAAGCTGGTTCTTTGAAAGAATTAACAAAACTGATAAACCCCTAGCCAGTTTGATCAAAAAGAAAGAGGAAAGGACTGAAATAAATAAAACCAAGAATGAAAGAGGAGAGATAACAACCCACACTGCAGAAATACAAACAATACTAAGAGAATATTATAAACAATTATATGCCAATAAATTGGGCAATCTAGAAGAAATGGACAAATTCCTAGAAAAATATAAACTACCAAAACTGAAACAAGAATAGAAAATTTTAAGAGACCCATTAATAGAAAATTTTAACAGGCCCATAACCAGTAAAGAAATTGAATCAGTAATCAAAAATCTCCCCCCAAAAACAATAGTCCAGGGGCGGATGGCTTTCCAGGGGAATTCCAGCAAACATTAAAGAAGAGTTAACACCTATTCTTTTGAAGCTGTCCCAAAAAATAGAAATGGAAGGAAAACTTCCAAACTCATTCTGTGAGGCCAGCATTACCCTAATTCAAAAACCAGACAAAGACCACACAAAAAAGGAGAACTAAAGACCAATTTCCCTGCTGAACATGGATGCAAAAATCCTCAACAAGATACTAGCCAACCAGATCAAACAATACATTAAAAGAATTATTCATCACAATCAAGTGGAATTTATACCTAGGATGCAGGGCTAGTTCAATATCCACAAATCAATGTGATGTGTCATTTTAATAAAAGAAAGGACAAGAACTACATGATCCTCTCAATAGATGCAGAGAAAGCATTTGACAAAATACAGCATCCTTTCTTGATAAAAACCCTCAAGAAAGTAGGGATAGAAGAATCATACCTCAAGATTAAAAACCATATACAAGATACACTCTGCTAATATTATCCTCAATGGGTAAAAACTGAGAACTTTCCCCCTAAGGTCAGGAACACGACAGGGATGTCCACTCTCACCACTGTTATTCAACATAGCATTGGAAGTCCTGGCCTCAGCAATTAGACAACACAAAGGAATAAAAGGCATCCAAATCAGCAAGGAGTAAGTCAAACTTTCACTCTTCGCAGATGACATGATGTGGAAAACCTGAAAGATTCCATGAAAAAACTGCTAGAATTGATCCATGAATTCAGCAAAGTCACAGGATATAAAATTATAGAAAGCATAGAAATTGGTTGCATTTCTATACACCAATAATGATGCAGCAGAAAGAAAAATCAAGGAATAAATCCTATTTACAATTGTACCAAAAACCATAAAATACTTAGGAATAAATCTAACCAAAAGATCTATACACTGAAAATTATAGAAAGCTTATGAAATAAAATTGAAGACACAAAACAATGGAAAAAGATTCCATGCTCCTTGATAGGAAGAACAAATATTTTTAAAATGTCAATACTACCCAAAGCAATCTACATATTCAATGCAATCCCTATCAAAATAACACCAGCATTCTTCACAGAGCTAGAACAAACAATCCTAAAATTTGTATGGAACCAAAAACAGACCATGAATAGCCAAAGCAATCCTGAAAAAGAAAACCAAACCTGGAGGTATTACAATCCTGGACTTCAAGATGTATTACAAAGCTGTAATCATCAAGACAGTACGGTACTGGCACAAAAACAGACACATAGATCAGTGGAACAGAATAGAGAACCCAGAAATGGACCCACAAACGTATGACCAACTAATCTTTGACAAAGCAGGAAAGAATATCCAATGGAATAAAGACAGCCTCTTCAGCAAATGGTGTTGGTAAGACTGGACAGCTACATGCAGAAGAATGAGCCTGGACCACTTTCTTACACCAGACACAAAAATAAATCCAAAATGGATGAAAGACCTCAATGTAAGACAGGAAGCCATCAAAATCCTCGAGGAGAAAGCAGGCAAAAACCTCTTTGACCTCAGCTGCAGTAACTTCTTACTCAACATGTCTCTGGGGGCAAGGGAAACAAAAATAAAAAGTAACTATTGGGACCTCATCAAGATAAAACCTTCTGCACATAGAAGGAAACAATCAGCAAAACTAAAAGGCAACCAACAGAATGGGAGAAGATATTTGCAAATGACATATCAGATAAAGGGTTAGTATCCAAAATCTACAAAGAACTTATCAAAACCCCCCAAAAAAACAAATAATCCAGTGAAAAAAATGGGCAAAAGATATGAATAGACACTTTTCCAAAGACATCCAGATGGCTAACAGACACATGAAAAAATGCTCAACACCACTCATCATCAGGGAAATAAAAATCAAAACCACAATGAGATACCAACTAACACCAGTCAGAATGGCTAAAATTAACAACTCAGGCAACAACAACTGTTGGCGAGGATACGGAGAAAGGGGAACCCTCCTGCACTGCTGGTGGGAATGCAATCTGGTGCAGTCACTCCGGACAGAAAACAGTATGGAGGTTCCTCAAGAAACTAAAAATAGAACTACCCTATGACCCAGCAATTGCACTACTAGGCATTTATCCAAGGGATACAGGTGTGCTGTTTCGAAGGGACACATGCACCCCAATGTATATAGCAGCACTATCAACAATAGCCAAAATATGGAAAGAGACCAAGTGTCCATTGACAGATGAATGGATAAAGAAGATATGGTGTGTGTGTGTGTGTGTGTGTGTGTATATATATATATATATATATATATATATATATATATATGGTGGAGTAGTGTATATATATATATATATATGTATACACATATATATATACTTGTATATACTTGTATATATATATACATATACTTGGCAATGAAACAGAATGAAATCTTGCCATTTGCAACAACATGGATGGAACTAGAGGATATTATGCTAAGCGAAATTAGTCAGAGAAAGACAAAAATCCTATGACTTCACTCACATGAGGACTTTAAGAGACAAAACAGATGAACATAAGGGAAGGGAAACAAAAATAATATAAAACAGGGAGGGGGACAAAACATAAGAGACTCTTACATATAGAGAACAAACTGAGGGTTGCTGAAGGGGTTTGGGGAGTGGGGTGGCTAAATGGGCAAGGGGAATTAAGGAAGACACTAAGTACTGGGTGTTATACGTGGGGGGTGAATCGCTGGGTTCTACTCTTGAAATCATATTGCACTATGTGCTAGCTAAGTTGGATGTAAATTTTTTAAAAAGTAGAAAAAAACATGGCAGATGCTTATACTAAAAAGCATTTGTTGCTTAGCAACAGTAGCTAAACTATGGGGAGAGTCCAAATGTCCATCAACTGATGAATGGATAAAGATGTGATGTGGATGTACAATGGACTATTACCCAGTGATCAAAAAGAACAAAAACTTGCCATTTGCAACGACATAGATGGAGCTGGAATGTATTATGCTAAACGAAATAAGTCAGTCAGAGAAAGACAAATATCATATGATTTCACTCATACGTGGAAGTTAAGAAACAAATTAGATGATCATAAGGGAAGGCAAAATAAAAAAGAGAGAGGCAGAGAAGCAAATCGTAAGAGGCTCAGAGAACAAACTGAGGGTTGATGGAGGGAGGTGGGTGGGGGATGGGCTAAATGGGTTATGGGTACTAAGGAGGGCACTTGTTCTGATGAGCATGAGGTGTTATATGTAAGTGCTGAATCACTTGTGTGTACATTTAATATAGTGTCACGTAGTGTTTTGCTTAGCATAATACCCTCTAGCTCCAACCACATCATTGCAAATGGCAAGATTTCATTCTTTTTTGTGGCTGGAAAACACTCCGTTGTATATACACCACATCTTTATCCATTCATCTGCCGGTGGACACTTGGGCTACTTCCATAATTTGACCATTGAAAAAAATGTTGCAGTAATCACAGGGGTGCATCTATCCTTTTTAATTGTAAGTATCCAGTGGTGCAATTATTAGATCATAGGGTAGTTCTATTTTTAACTTTTTGAGGAACCTCCATACTGTTTTCTACAGTGGCTGCACCACTTTGCATTCCCACCAACAGCGCGTGAGGGTTCCCCTTTCTCCACCTCCTCACCAGCACTCGCTGTCTCATGCCCCAGTTTGTTCGTGCACACCCCTGCTGTGGGCATTTGACCTCTTTCTGGGTTTTTGCTCTCTTGAACGGCGCTGTGCCTGTGTCTGTGCATGTACGTGCGAGAGTGCCTCTTGGGGGCTAGGGCCCCTCTCTCTCTTCTACAAATCATCCACGTGCTCCTCCCTACCTTCTTCCACCCAAGTGACACTCACTGACTTTCTCCAGCAGCTCACCCAATCGACAGCAGCACAGAATCAGTCTCCAGGGCCAGAAAATTGCACAGGTGGTGGTACAAGTCTGCAAGACAGAATCGGTCACAGCAGCCGCCCTGAGTGGCCTGCAGGGATGTCAACACCCCCATGCAGGGCCCAGCACTGTTCACCCTAGTCCCCGAGGAGAACCTGCCAGCAGTGTCCACTTTGGGTGTGATATTGTTTTTCTGTTCCTTTCCCTACTTCCTCTGCAGTGACTCCAGCTGGCTCTGCCTGGGCAAAACCAAAAAGCCAGGCCATGTAAGACACCTGACATCTGCCGTGGTCTCCTGAATGTCGGGACTCCAATGCGCCTCAGGGTTCACCAGCTGCAACATTTTCTTCCACAGTGGGAGGGAAACTGAGGACCAGGAAGGCTTGGCGATTTGAAACGGACAAAACCAAGGCCAGGGAGGGTAGGCATGCCTGCTCTAAACTATTGATGGTAATTACGTACGCATGCACACAAATGTATGTTATAAGAAATATGGGATGGTTGGATGGACCATTTTTATTATTTTTAATTTTTTTAACATTTTATTCATTTTTGAGAGACAGAGACAGATAGAGCATGAGCAGGGGAGGGGCAGAGAGAGAGACACACACACAAAGAATCCGAACCAGGCTCCAGGCTCTGAGCTGTCAGCACAGAGCCGGATGTGGGGCTCAAACCCACGAACTATGAGATCACGACCTAAGCTGAAGTCGGACGTTTAAGCAACTGAGCCACCCAGGAGCTCCATGGGCCATTTCTATTAGCCGAGGGGTACCTCTGAGGTTCTCAGACAAGTCCATTATCAACAGTCCATTGGCCATCCTGGTACAGCACCAGACACAGTATCTGTGCCAAATAAGCCTCTAATTCCGTGGTTTCTAACCTTGGCTGTGCTGTAGATAGAAGTACCAGGGAGGTTTTCCAAGTCCTGGTGCCCAGACTGAGCCCCAAATAATTGAACCAGTGTCTCTGGGGTGGGGAGCACGGGCAGCAGGAGTTCCCAAATTCCAGCCTCGGGGCCGGTGGTGAATGACTGAGCAGACCGGGAAAAGTGCCCCAGCTTCCTCATCACCCTTTGAGGGACATGACGGAGGAGGGGACAAAACTGAGTGGGACAGGCAGCTCCCAAGGAGGCCTTAGCTTGCAGATTAGCGCCATCTGGGAGCTTTTTTAAAATGCTGATGCCTGGGCCCCACCCCTGAGACTGACAGTGGCTGGGCAGGACCTTGGTGTGGGTATGACTCAAAGCCCCCCCAGGGGGGTTCAAAGCACAGCCAGGGTGGAGACTACTGCTGGCCTTTCCCACATCATCCCCCTGCCTCCCTGCTCTGCTGCCCTGACATTTTTTCTCTCCCTCGAGCCCCTGTTTTGGAGCTCTGCACTTGCTGTTTCTTCTGCTTAGACTTAACTGGGCTGGGACAGAGTGAGGCAGGCACTTGCCTTGGGCACAAAACTAAGGGGCCACCAAGACACTCTGCAGCTGAGAAATATAATACTTTGGTGCAATCTTTTAAGGAATCAAAGCAAATGCCACGAGTATCTGTGATGAAGGACGTATGAAAATCTTACATAGACAAGAGCCTACTTTGCATTTGTACAATTCGCCTGGCCCTGTTGGATCCCACCTTTAGATAAACGTTGTTATTTTGTTCACCATATATTTTTTGCATTAATATTGAATTTTTCAAAATAGTGCATAAAAAGGGGGCACCTGGGTGTCTCAGTCGGTTGGGCATCTGACTTTGGCTCAGGTCATGATCTCCCAACTTGGAGCCTGGAGCCTGCTTCGGATTTTGTGTCCCCCTCTCTCTCTGTCCTTCCCCCACTCGCTCTCGTTCTCTCTCTCAAAAAATAAATTAACGTTAAAAAGGTGAAAATAGTGCATAAAATTATCTTGAAGACTGAGTTTCTTGGTGCCCCTTTAAATATCGAGCCCCAGGCAGGGGCCCCATTTGCCTGCCCCTATCCCTATAGGCTTAGAATGCTGCTCCCCAGCCTCTATGGGGCTTATTCCTCCTCATCAGTTGCTTGGACCTGAGTTCAAATTCTACCTTTTTGGAGAAGCTTCCTCTGGAAAAACTAAAGATCCACATGAATCACTTTCTATTCCATCATCTTGTGCCATAACTCTGTGGAATTACCCTATTTATTGGCTTTCTCTTTCATTGCCCAGCCTCTTCGTTTGAGTAGGCTCCATGAGTTTTTCGTGTTCTCCACTCGGTCCCCTGTACCTGGAACAGGATATGACACAAGATAAATACCTGGTGAATATTTCCCAAATGAAGCCTCGCTTCACTTTTAAAATAGCATCATGCCCCACAGAGGAGGGCTAACAGTCCTAGCCAACTAATGGGGTGCTTCTGGGGGATCTCTGAAAGGGAAGCATGACCTCGGGGGCTGGTAGATGGGAGATATCCATTGTTAACTTCTGAAAAAAAGGAGAGCATCCCGGCAGCAAATGCGGCTATTGCTATTTCCACCACCAGGTGGCAGCACACCCTAATCTCAGGGAAGTTCTGGGCAACTTTGGGCAGCCATCCGTCCACCCATTTGTTCGTCCATGAACACATCCTTTCACCCAGTTATTCACCCATCCATTCATCCATCTTTGTGTTCATGAACTCATACAGTCATTCAAAAATTAAAATCCACAGGCAAGGAAGGCGCTGGAGATAAGGCAGCAAACAAAACACAAGTCTTCCTGGCACTCTGGGAGATTCCATTTTTAGTTGGGGAAGACAGACAGAAAATGAGGAAATACACGAAGGAACAAGATAAATTCAGACCATGACAAGTGTCATGAGGGAAATTTAAAGGGATGATGTCAGGGATGGAGACGGGCATGGAACTCTAAGGGACCGTGCCTTAGGTAAGATGTTCAGGGAGGCCGCTCTGGAGAGGATATTTGAGGTCAGCCTGAATGAACAAATAAGGGTCCACCAGTCATGCAAAGTCAGGAGGGGAGAGACATCGTCTGAAGCTGCCAGAACAGCAGGTGCCAAAGATTCAGAGAGAGAGGGGAGGAGCCTGGAGTGTCTGAGAGGCAGGCAGTGTGGCTAGAGCGCAGTGAACTGCTTTGGGAGGAGGGAGACACCATGCACCTGGTTGGAAAGGTGGGCAGGACCTCCAAAGCTGTCAGGGCTCGAGGGCTCGGTTCCATCTAAAGGCACCGGAGAGCCACAAGAAGGGTTTAGCCCAGGACCGACAAGCTCTGACTTGTAGTTTTACAAGCTCTTTCTGGCTGCCAGGGAAGGAATGGATTGAGGGGCGACAGAAGTGTGTGTGTGTGTGGGGGGGGGTGGTTGTGGGGTGTGAGGGTCAAGGGGGCCGAGGCAAGAGAGAACATGGGGTCTTGGATCATGGTAGTGTAGCAGAGCCAGGGAGAGATGCATGGGTTTGGGATGTACTGTGGGTGGAAAACGGATAAGACGGGCCAAAGCTGTGGGTGGCGAGGGAAGAGAGCAGTCAACACCCCAGCATCGTGAAAGCCCCACTGAGACACCGCACTAGCCTCACCTTGACCAAGACCATTACAGTACAGAAAAGAACGTTTCTCGCATAGATTGAGTGTCATCTGCTTACTTGAGCCCAAAGCACTCAGCCTGGGATTCCTATAAAAAATCTCCAACCGCTGGGGCACCTGGGTGGCTCAGTCAGTTAAGCGTCCTGACTCTTGATTTCGGCTCAGGTCATGACCTCACAGTTCATGTGTTCAAGCCCCGTGTCAGGCTCTGTGCTAACAGTGCGGAGCCTGCTTGGGACTCTGTCTCCCTCTCTCTCTCTGCCCCTCCCCTGCGCTCTCTCTCTCTAAATAATTTTTTTTTTTAAAGCCTCCAACCGCTGATTCCTCTGAGTTACTCTTAAAAAGGTTCTCAGTGAAGAGTGAGCCAAGTTGTACACACAGATGAAGCTCTTCCTTTACAAAGCTGCAGGGAAGCACCTCACCCAAGTTCCCCATGAACCCGCCTCCTCCATGGAAGAAGATGATGCCTCACCAGGGGCTGGAGGACTCTGCCTTGGATTGGAACAGCCTCACAGGTATGGTCCCAAAATACAGGTCAGTCACTACAAGTCTAGCATCCTTTTTGTTCTCACAAAACCATGCAATAACTGGGTAAATCTGGGCCTGGAGCAGATTCCCAGCCTCTCAAATATATTCCCCTGTCAGGCGTAAGAGAAAGAAAGGGAGACATTAGGAGAGGTCAGGACCCATCTGGATCGTAGAGGACTCCTGTCACCTGTAATTGCTAGGATGTTTTTGCAGTTTCTTATGTGTCTCATCTGGGTAAGGCTCATCAGGAAGGACAGGCTCTGGATTGTGTCCCCATAGAGGGTTTGGGTTTCAGAACTTCCTCCCAAACGATCTTGATTGAATAACGGTATGAATTGGCCAAAGATCTTGACCATGTTTAGGCTGACTGGTTGGGCACTGAATTGAACAAAGTCAATTGTTCAAGGCAACTAGCAGGCAACCTTCCTCTTTGGCTCTCCAGCCTCAGATGGCAAAAAGGGTCATCACTTGGGTCAACACCCAACATTGCCCGCCCGGAGCCTGCGCCATGACAGATTCTTAAGCCATGTTTGTGTTCAACAAAAGAAAGTGATGGGATTAGGGATGCCTGCTGTTGACTCAGAAGAAGGGTGCAATGGCACATGGCCATTTATTTGCCAAATGTGTATAAATTTCCATTGTTTTTAAACTAATATAGTCACTCTAGCTATAAACAAACAAATGTCTGAATAAATCATGAAATATAGTTACAAGTTATCATGTTGCATGTACTCACTGCCTTTCAACCACTGGAATCATCTCTTCCAAGGACCGCACATTAAGTGTGTCCGTGTCCCAAGGGAAGTGCATCATTTATGAGTCACCTATAGCATGCCAGTAGTGGTCCGAGTGGTTATAAACTGGATGAAACTTTTCAGTGATGCTTCTAAGTCAAGCAGAGTTATCAGCTCTATTTTGTAGATGGGGGAGCTGAGGCAAACCAAGGTCAAGTGCCCTGCCTGCCAAGGAGTAACATGCAGAACATGTGTTCTCAACCACTAAACCAGAAAGAGCTTGGATTCTGGAGTCAGGAAGATCTGAACTCAAGTTTTAGCTTATCGCCAAACTAACCATCTCTGAGCTCCGATCTCCCTCCTTTACAAAACAGAATGGTGTCCACAGCCCAAGGAGGAGGCTTGGGGATTAGACGTGACCGGTCACGATGAGTGTCTCACTGGTGGGTCCTGGCAAGCGTGATCCCCAGTCCTTCTCCTGCTCACACCCACTGGGTCTTGTCCCAGGTCCCCTGGGATGCCCCAGTGCCTTCCTTCCGTGGAGACATCCAAGGCTTTGATTTCTCCAAAGAGAACTCCAAACAAAACCTTCATTTCCCTGCTTGAGCTGGAGGAGAGTGAGGTGAGGAACTGGTTGGAGATGGCCTGCTTGGCCCACATCTGAGGACGCCAGGCCTCTGTACTCAGCCAGCTCGGACCTTCACTGGCCAGCTCAGCTCCGAGCACCCTGACGTCAAGATGCCTCCTGTCGGCTCAGATGGGCTCCAGCTCTCACCTCCTCCACTGCAGTTCCCCCATGCTCCATGTGCTCACCCTCGGCTCACCTTGTTTCCTGGAAGCCTTTCTACCTGCCTAGCAGGTGGAGAAACACCAAACGGACTTTGATATCCAAGCTCAAGTCCGTGTTCTCACTGACTGATGCCATCCCTGAGCTGTATCCTCCTGTTCACAGCAATGGCTGCTGCCTCCTTGGAGGCCCTAAGTACCCTGCCCAGATTTCTTCAGAACCCCTCAAGGCTTTAGTACGTGGATGTGGTCACCCGTGTGTCTCCCTCCACCGAACATCATTATCTTCATCATGGACACCCCGTGATGGGCAGTGCGTGCTGGGGGCACCCAGCCAGCGCTGGAGGGATCAGGATGAGACATCCCAAGCGAAGCTCCCGCTTCGGGGCCGTGAAGCTGGACAAGGAAACCCCCTGGGAAGAAGAGGGGGAGCCCTCGCGTGGTGCCGCTTATCGCGATTGGAGACCAGCGAGAAGGCTTGCATCACCTTGTGGGCGGAAGAAGCCTGCTTGCCTCCTCCAACAGGAGGAAGGAAGGAACTTCTTGCCCAGCAACAAGCTCAGCCAATAAGAAGATACCACAACTCAGCCAATGAGAAACTGCCCCTCCCTGACCTCACACTTTCCTCCAATGGACTTTCATTCAAAGCAGCCCCTCCCACCTCCCTCCACTTCTCTGTAAAGAAGCTTCTCTCCTTTGATCTCTGGACTCGCAGGTGGTTTGCCATAACTTGCAGGTCCCCAATTGCAATTCCTCTACTCTTCCTGAATAAGCCCACCTTGCTGGCAAAATAATGGGCTGTGTTGCTTCTAAGGTCCGTCTGCGAGCCTCCTGTGAGTGCCCCAGAGCCACGGTCATCAGCAGGTGCTTGCAGCTTGTGGGCTACTCTTTAGGAGAAAACAAGGTCGGAAAGGCCTTGGTTTTTTCTGGGTCTCAAACTGGCCCATAATTCCGTGCAATGGCAGCCACTGGTTTGAGACAGGCCGACTTCCAGTGAAGTGCTTGGCCAGGAAAAATAACAGAGATGAGAGTTTTGCCCGCAGCCTGTCTCCTTGAGTCAGTAACATTTCTGAAATTATAAACTAGAGGTGTTCATGTCTCTAAGAGTCATCCACATCCATGGTGGAACATTCCAGAAGCACATAGACATATTTTATTTCTTTACCGAACATAGGAAGCCCTTATCACGTGTCATTTAATTCTTTTGCCATCCTGATGAGATGGACACCATTGTTTCCTTTCGCAGATGGGAAAATAGACACAGAGAGGTCAAGTGCATTGCCCAAGATTGCACAGCCAGAGCTGGGATGCACATGCTGGCAGGCTGCCTACCATCTGGGCTCCTTACCTTTCACTCTGCTATCAGCTAAGTGAGGCCTTCTGTCTTCCTCCTTCTACAGTTGCCCTCCATCCCCACAAGTAAGCAGTGTGAACTGTTGGGCTGATAACACCCAGGGGTTGGAACACTGGGTTAAAACCAGTGGTCTGCCTCCTACGACATGCCAAGCCTTTGTTTCCAAACCTGTTGCAGCTCTAAATATGTGCCGTCCTATCCCCAACCCTAGTCCCTGCTCAGAGCCTGGCCAGCATGACCCCTCTGACATGCTGGATAGATTCACCTATGTCTTGATCAGCAAATGGAAAGCACCTACCAGGTGGCAGGTCTGTGCCTGTGGCCAATGTCACAAAGGTAGTTAAAGCAGTCCCTGCCTTCCATGTGCCTACACTGTATTCAGAGGAGACAGCCTACAGGCAGCTGAGTGCGCAGAGGGCAAAAGAGGCTGTGGTTTAAGGCGGTTCGGTTCCCTGTCAGGCTGAAAACCCTGTAGAAGAAGGGGCTGGGTCTGCAATCCTTTTAGAATCCTCAGAAAGCAGCCAGGTGACGGGTGCTCAGTAAGTGTTTGAAGGAAGAAAAGGAGGGAGGGGCAGAGAGAGGAAGGGAAGGGAGAGCTGGAAGGGAGAGAGGAAGGGAAGGAAGGGAAACAGAGCTGCAGACACAAAAGAGAGTGTAACAAAATATGTCTTGGGGAGAGTCTGAAGAGGAAAGGAGGGGCAAGTTATAGGGAGAGAGGAAAGGAGACCCAACCCACTACAGAGCCCGAGAGCAAACTCACCAAAGTTAAAGCATACAGGAACAGGCAATGCAGAAATCTGAACTTGGCAGGATGTTGCAAGGTAGAGGGGACATCTACGGTGAGGAAATGCTGGAGGACAGTCCAGACGAAGACTCCCACAAAAAAGGTGCACAGGAGCACCAGGCACAAGACGAGCATGCTCCCAAGGTTGCTAGCAGCTGCCTCTCCAGAGAAAGGAGCTTGGACACTTGTGTTAGGAGAATGTGGACCCGCTATACCAGCTCTCTCTCTGCTCCCACTGGTTTTGGACTTAGCCGTGATTCAGTGGGCTAACGTGGCATCTTACAGGGCCAATGGGAGCTGGAGGGACTATTTCTCTGAGCAATGAAAGCTCCAAGAAAACCAGTCTTGCCCAAGACCCCTAAGGGAAAGGCCTCACATAGTTGTGCAGGCCTCTGTGGCCTCACCTTCCCATGCAGAATCGGCCAGCTTTCCTCACCATGGCATGGTTGGGCTGGCCAAAGCACATCTCATGCCAGGTTGCCGCCCTGGCCGCATTCAAGTCCAGGCTGCGGGGAGAGGCAGCATGGCCGAGAGTCAAGAGGACTTACTCAGATGCCAGCCTGCCTGGGTTTGAATCCCGCCTTTTCAGCTTACTGGCTCGGTGGCCTTGGATAAGTTCTCTCTATTCTCTGCATCTCGGTGCCCTCCTCTGAAAGGAGATAGACTGCTGAGGAATTGGCAATAGCGCGGCAAAGAACAGGAGCATGCAAATATCCTTTTCAAGCAAATCTTACTTACCTATTATAAATAAACGTATGCACACAAATGCCTGTGGAAGACTGCATAAATCGTGCAATATACCGCTCGAAGAATTTTCACAGTGAACGCACCCAAACACCGGCACCCAAACCAGGATACGGTACATCTCTAGCAACTAGGGGTCCCTTCTCCCCATCACCACCGCCCCCTGCCCATGACTAAACCCACCAAAGGCAACCACTCTCCTTCCTTTAACAGCCCACACTCATGTGGCTGATTTCTGACTTTTATATAAATAGAATCACGCAGAGGGGACTCCTTTATGTCTGGGTTCTTTCACTCAGCGTTGTGCTGGATGTCTCTTCCACGTCGTGTATATGGGTTCGCCCATGCTCCTTCCTGGATAGCATGCCACTGTATGAATACACCACAACTTTTTATTCTTTCTGCTGCTGCTGGACATCTGAGTTTTTGCCAGGCATCAATTGATTGCCTCTCAGCTCCAAACTTGCCGTTTTAAAGCCATTCTTCCGCAGGGTGGTGTCTTGCTGGGAGCACTCTGAAATGAAACTACCCCGGGGGGCTGCAAAGGGAAAGCTACCGCAGGAGCCGGGGTTAGAGCAGCTGTCTACACCACGGGAGCTTAGAGCTACGCAACCACATGCACTACGGGATTAAAGGACTGGAAGAGCCACCCCCAGTACGGAAGCTGAGCCTGCAGAACCCTGTGAGGCAATTTGTGCCCCAGGGTGCTGTTGAGAGCAGTAGTCACTAGCCTGCAATTAACAGAGGCAGGTAGCTTAACAGAGAGATCTGCGAAGGTCAAAAAGAGCTCTAATGCAAACAGTGTCATCCCAGGCTGATGGTACACGGCCCGAGGCTGTACCCCCTGAGGAGTGACATCAGAAGCTGCACACTTGAGGGGCGCCTGGGTGGCTCAGGGGGTTAAGCGTCCGACTTCCGCTCAGGTCATGATCTCATGGTTTGTGAGTTTGAGGCCCGCATCCGGCTCCATGCTGATGGTGCAGAGCCTGCTTGGGATTCTCTCTCTCTCCCTCGCTCTCTGCCCTTCCCCCCCCCCAACACACACAAAAATAAATAAACTTAAAAAAGAAGAAGCTGGGGCACCTGGGTGGCTCAGTCAGTTGAGCATCCCGACTTCGGCTCAGGTTATGATCTCATGGTCCGTGAATCCAAGCCCTGCGTCGGGCTCTGTGCTGACAGCTCGGAGCCTGGAACCTGCTTCGGATTCTGTGTGTGTGTGTCTCATTCTCTTTCTCTCTCTCTCTGCCCCTCCCCAACTCATGTTCTGTCTCTCTCTCTGTGTCAAAAATAAATAAACATTAAAAAAATTAAAAAAAAAAAAAAGGAACTGCACACTGAGGGAAACACATGTAACTGAAATAGTCCATCCAAGTCACTAAACAAACAAGCAGACAATATGGGCAAAAAGCTCTGAGAAGGGGTAGGGGAATCTATCGTTGCTACATTGTAATATCTTAGTTTTCTTTTTTTATTTTTTAAAAAAATTTTTTTAACGTTTATTTATTTTTGAGACAGAGAGAGATAGAGCATGAACGGGGGGAGGGTCAGAGAGAGAGGGAGACACAGAATCTGAAACAGGCTCCAGGCTCTGAGCTGTCAGCACAGAGCCCGACGCGGGGCTCGAACCCACAAACTGTGAGATCGTGACCTGAGCTGAAGTTGGACGCTTAGCCGACTGAGCCACCCAGGCACCCCTATAATATCTTAGTTTTCAACATCACCAAAAAATGAGACATTTTAAGAAACAGGGAAATATGATCCATACAGAAGAAAAAGCAAAAACACAGGCAACAGAAACTTCCTTTGAGAGCACCCAGATGTCTTAACAAAGACTTCAAAGCAGCTATCATACGTACGTTCAAAGAGCTAAAGAATATCACACTTACAGAAATAAAAGAAGGTATGGTGGCAATATTTTCTATACCATATACCAACAAAGAGATACACATTACATTTTTTTAAAAGACCAAACTAAGATTATAGAATTGGAAAGAATAATAACCAAAATGAAATATTCACTAGAGGGGCTTAACAGTAGACCTGAGATGGAAGAAGAAATAATCTGCAAACTTGAAGGTAGATTGATAGAGATTACATAATCTGAAGAACAGACGGAAAACAAATAAAGAAAAATGAAAAGAGCCTTCGAGAAAAGTGGGACATCGTTAGGCACACCGATGTACATATCATGGGGGTACAAAGGAGAGAAGAGAGGACAAGGAACAGGAAAATATTCAAAGAAATAATGGCTGAAAACCTTCTAAAGTTGATGAGAAAGGTTATACACATCCAAGAAGCCCAGTGAACTCCAAGTGTGATCGATAGAAAGAGAGAACTTCACTGGGAAATTCTACCAAACACTTAAAGAAGAATTAATTCCCATTCTTTACAAACTCTTCTACTGGAAGAGGAGAGAACACTTCCCAAATCATTCTGTGAATCCAGTTTTACTCTGATGTCAAAGACAAAGACAACTAGAGAAAAGAAACCCACAGGCCGATATCCCCGATGAATATATGTACACAAATCCTCAACAAAATGCTACCACATCGAATCCAGCAACATAGAAAAAGGATGAATTACCAAGTGGGATTTATTCCAGTAAAGCAAAGTTGATTAACTCAATTGGTGAAACTCAACTAATATAATACACCATATCAAGAAAATACAGAACAAAAGCCACGTGATCATCTCAGTAGATGCTGAAAAAGCACTTAACAAAATCCAAAACCCTTTCAAGATAAAAACACTCAAAAAAAAAAAAAATCCAAGATAGAAAGGAACTTCCTGGTTAAGGACATTGATGAAAAAGCCATACCTAACCTTACACTTCATGGTGCGTATTCGTTTCCATTGAATCTGTAACAAATTATCACAAATTTAGTGGCTTAACCAATACAAGCTTATTATACAGTTCTGGAGGTCAAACGTCCAACATGGATCTCGTTGGGCTAAAATCAATGTGTCAGGAGGGCTATATTCCTTCTGGATGCTCTAGGGTAGTATCTGTTTTCTTGCCTTTTCCAGCTTCTAGAGACCACCCACATCCCTTGGCTCACAACCTTCTTCTTCCATCTTCAAAGCCAAAAAAACACTGGGCAAGGTCCATCTCACACTGCCTTCTCTCTGGTTCCCCCTCCTCTGCTTCTCCTTCTACTTTTAAGGACTTTGCAATTACATTTGACTCACCCAGATAATCTAGGATAATCTCCCTGTTCTATACTTATTAGCAATCTGTAACCTTAATTCTCCTTTGCCATGCAAGGTATACATTTGCAGGTTCTAGGATTAGGATATGAACATCTTTGGGGAGGGAAGGGGCTATTATTCTCCCTGCCATGATGAAAGACTTTTGCTTTAAGACCAGGCACAGGACAAGGAAGTCCATTTTCACCATTTCAATTCAATATCGTACTGGAGGTTCTAGCCAGGGCAATTAGGTAAAAACAAACAAAAACAAATAATTAGAGAGACAGAGACAGAGAAATAGAGATAAACAGATAGATACATGACATCCAGGTTGAAAAGGAAGAAGCAAAACTAATTCTATTTGCTGATGACATCATCTATCTATATCTATCTATATATCTATATCTATATCTTTATCTATATCTATATCTATATCTATATCTATTAAAAAAAAGACCCACAGCATCCACGACAAAGACTATCAGAGCTAATAAAGGAATTCAGCAAGCTGGCAATGAAATTAAGAAAACAATCCCATTCACAATAGCATCAAAAAGAATAAAATATTTAGGAAGAAATTTAACAAAAGGTTGCAAAACAGGTAGTCTAAAAACCCCAACACACTGTTGGAAGAAATTACAAAACACTTAAATGAATTTAACCCCTTGTTCATGATACTGAAGACAATATTGTCAACTTGGTCTGAAGACTCCATGCATCCCCCCAGCAAAATCCCAACTGTGTTGTTGGTTTTTTTACAGAAATTGACGAGCTGCTCCTAAACTTCCTGTAGAAAACAAGCAGATCCAGAATACCAAAAACAGTCTTGAAAAAAAGAACACAGTTGGAAAAAAGAATTCACATTTTCCTATTTCAAAACTTTGTAAAAAGCTATAGTAATCAGGACTGTGTGGTCCTGGCATAATAAGGGTAAATATATGAATCAATGGAATAGAACTGAAGAGTCCAGAGCTAAACCGTCTCATTTATGGTCAACTGATTTTTGGCAAGCATGCCAAAATAATTCAATGGGAGAAAAAATAACCAGTCTCCCAGAAATGGTGCCAGGACAATTGGATGTCCACATGCAAAAGAATGAATTTATATCCTTTCCTTACATCATACATGAATCTACAATAAGAACGTTAAAATACTACTTAGGAACAAAGAAGGCTACATAGTATGTTCTTGGGTGGGAAGACTCAATAGCATAAAGTTGCCAATTTCCTCTGGTATAATTGTAAAATTTAATGACATCCCAACAAAAATGCTAATAGATCTTACCCCCCACCCCACCCCCTGCCTGAAATTTACAAAAGCTACTTCAGAATCTCAAATGGAAAATAAGCAAATTCATCCAGGAAAATCTGAAGAACAATAGAAGGAAAATGGCCAGGCTAGATATTAAAACATATCTCAAAGCCTTAACAATTTGAGTAAATAAGGGCTTTTTAACAAACGATGTACGATCGTTGGGTAGCCAGATGAAAAATATAAATGAAATTGAACCCATGTCATAGGCTGTACCCCATGATAAACTCCAAATGGGGCAAATATAAACTTTTTTAAATGAAAACTGTAAAAGCACCAGAAAAAGACACAGAAGAACTCTTACAACTTTGGAGAGGAAAAGAACTTTCTAACTATGTTTAAAAATACATGGGGTGCCTGGGTGGCTCAGTCGGTTGAGCGTCCAACTTCGGCTCAAGTCATGATCTCACAGTTCATGAGTTCGAGCCCCACGTCGGGCTCTGTGCTGACAGCTCAGAGCCTGAAGCCTGCTTTGGATTCCGTGTCTCTCTCTCTCTCTCTCTCTCTCTCTCTCTCAAAAATAAAATAAACATTTAAAAAAATTTTAATATAGAAATCACAGAGGAAATGAATGATAATCTCAACTACATAACAGCGTTTATTTATATGGAAATAACCAATTATATCTTCCCGGTGACTCTCTGGGTGGAGTTATCAATACATCCTTAATGATGATGTACTATTTATGTGACTTAAGAGACAAAATTCTTCAGGGGAGCCTGGGTGGCTCAGTGGGTTAAGCGTCCAACTTCAGCTCATGTCATGATCTCACAGTTGTGAGTTTGAGTCCCACGTCAGGCTCTGCGCTCACAGCATGGAGTCTGCTTGGGACTCTCTCTCCCTCTCTTTCTGCCCCTCCCCCACTGGCACTCTGTCTCTCTCAAAAATAAATATTAAATAAATAAATGCTAAAAAAAAAGTTTTATTTATAAAAAAAGATAAGAGACCAAAATTCTTCAAAAGGTAGAAGCGGTTGCAATGGCAGCCCTTGCAGATCTTTCAACCCAAACTGTTCTGTTCCCTAAAAATCAACCGCGGAGCCAGAGTAGACTGAGAGGCCCCCTCAGCCCCTCCTTTGGAGGACCCATTCTTTCAGTGGCCCATTTATTCAACAAACCCTCACTAAACACCTCCTATGTCTCAGACACTACATTTTATAGGAACCAGGTTGGACCTTCATGAGAAACAATATGGTGTGTGATGAAGGACAGCGCCAGCCTTTCCCAGCTGCACGACCTAAGTTAGCTCACCTCTCTCTTCCCCAGGTTTCTTATCTGTAAAATGGGGACACTAATCATACTTACCACCACATGAACGCTCCATGTTAAATGCTTCAAATGGATTTAAGCACTTTGGAAAAACGTTTGGCAGAATCTTAAAGAAAAAAAAAAAAAAAAACGGGCTTAACTCTACTCCTAAGAATGTATCTGACAGAAAGTACCCATATGCTCACCAGAAGACGTATAAAAATGTTTCTAAAGGCACTACTTATGAGAAGCCATAACTGGAAACAAAATCCCAAATGTTCATCCCACAGGGAAATGGATGACTGATGGCATATGTATACCGTGGAATATTATGCAGCAATGTAAACGAACAAATTATAACAATAGAGATGAGCCTCATAAACACAGGGTTTACACAAAAGAATGCAAACTGTATGGTCTCACATATATAAAGTTCAAATAGGCAAGATTAGCCTGTGGTGTTGTAAGTCAGGACACAGGTTGCCCTTGAGGGTGGATATTGCTTTGGATGCTGGCCTTGCTTTACTTGTTCAGCTGGGTGTTTGCCATATGGGGTGTTCTCACACAGAGAAGACAAAACATGCTCTTTCAAATCCAGTAAGTGAAGGGCAATATGCCAACAGACAAGGCAAGTTGGTTACAAGACAAGGACGGTTTACGCAACTTGTGTACTTTACCCACAAGATGCTCATCAATTTTGCCAACGATTCACTTCTGTTTCTCTAGAAATGGATGACTCTCTCAGTCCTACTTTTATCTTTCCATTTTTGGTAGAGACATGGGTACAGAGTAATATTTCTTTAAGAAAAACCACGGTGCATGTATGATGAAATATAACAATCCCAGCATCAGGGGCGATAGGGAGTGGTGGGGACTGGGGCAGCTGGACAGCACATGTTCTACTTAATGCGTGCAAAGCACTGTGTAATTTACACCAGAAATACGAAATACCTAAATGTCCAACAATAGAAGGATGGTTAAATAAATTCCCTCACTTATTCATTCAACAAATTTTATTGACTGTCTACTCTGTGCCAAGTATCATTCGGGGATGTGCACACCCATGAGAAAACAAGATACTCTAGACACATGCTTAGCGAAAACTAAAATACCAAACTATACAGAGCACACACTTTAATGCTCATCATATGCCAGGCACCTTGTACATCTCTTTCCAGTGCACGTGGAAACCAGTCTTCTCCCGATTTCTGCAAGTGTCTATAACTCACTTCAGAGAAAGAAACAAGAAGCTCTTGACCTCCAGGAGCCAGTGACCCTGGAACTGTCACCCGGGCCTTGGTAGTTTCCTGAGGAACATAGACAAGTCACAGAACATTGACATCAGACAAGTCCACCCGGTGACCGTGATGGATTCATGCAAAACCAAAACCCCTCCGTAATCATGTCTGAACACAAACAAAATATGGAGATGGTCTGAGTCACCATATAATGACCCAAAATGGCTAATGTGAGTGACTGCTGCTTCTTTAGCCTCTGTCTAATCTCCTGCTTCTAAATAAGATGTGTTAAGAATTGCCCTCCTTCCTGAAAGCATCCAATCCAGAGCAAAGCCCTGCTTCACACATCCTTGATGTCTTCTTCTGCTTCTTTCCAGCCTTCCTGCCTTCGACTGTGTTGTCTAGACTTAACTCTGCCTCAGCCCTGTCGACCTCTGCCATATGAAACCCAATTACTTTCGGCTTCTTGCTAGTTCAGAAACCTCGCTGGGGTGCAAAGGAACAAGAGGGAGGGTCATGTGGCTCCTGGCTCCCAGCTTCCACCCCACCCCATTGCCTTCCACACCATGTATGCCCCACTACACACACACTTACACACACACACACACACACACACACACACTCCATGCCCAGCCTCCTAACCCCACTCCGGTGGCTTCTCCTGCCCAAATCTGAACAGCCAAGTAGGTCTGACCTCCCAGACCCTCCCCCAGAACCATGGTGCATAAACTGGCTCCATCTAATGGCATTGAGATCTACAATCATCGCGTGATTATAAACTTTCTCATCAAGAAAGCATTTTGTGATTTTCCTAAACTTAATGAAAATGTGCGTTTCTGGGGCCCCTGGGTGGTTCAGTTGGTTGAGCATCCGACTTCGGCTCAGGTCGTGGTCTCGCGATTCATGAGTTCGAGTCCCACAGCAGGTGCTCTGATGTCAGTGCAAAGCCTGCTTTGAATCCTCTGTCTCTCTGCCCCTTCCCTGCTCAAGGTCTCTCTCCCTGTCTCAAAAATAAATAAACATTAAAAAATTTAATATAAAAAATTTATCTTAAATCTGCATTTCTGCATTGCAGTCAGGCTTCCAGCACCTGACCATTTTCCAGGGGGGTTTACTATGTATGGACTCAACTGGATAGGGGAGGAGGATGGGGAATGTACAGCAGGCAGGTCCTGTGATCAAGGCTCCTACATGATCTCAGTGTAGGGGGGGTGGGAATGGCAGGAGTCGTAACACTAGAAGCTGTTGTTATCAGTGTCCCCATAGAGTTAAGTTCCAGTGAGCTCTTCCCGATATGACAAGAACTGAGTTAGCAGGAGGTGTGTATTCTCAGTTCATCTTCACAGCAGCCCGCAGTGCTGCTGCTGCTGGAGAATGGGGTCACTCAGTATGTTACCTGAGGCTCAAGAGCGTGAGCTCTGGCTTTTGTGGAGGGAGCCAAGATGGCGGAACAGCATGGAAGTTTCGTGTGTGTCTCGTGTCCATGAAATACAGCCAGACCAACACTAAACCATCCTGCACACCTAGAAAACTGAGCTGAGGGTTAACACAACAATCTGCACAACCTGAACCACAGAATTCAGCAGGTACGCGGCGCAGGTACTTGGGGGGAGGTAAGCTGCAGAGGGCAGGGGGGTGCCTTTGCGACGGAGATGGGGGCAGAATATGGGAAAAGCACCCCTCCCCAAAAGCAGCTGGAGAGAAAGTGGAAAATTGGAAACAGCCGCAGGGACTGAACTAAAAAGGGAGAAAGGAGAAAGAAGAGGGTTTAAATTCCATTAAGACTGTAAACGGGGAGCGCAAAGGCTGCAACTCCCCAGCTCGATACCTGGCGGTGGGTGCTCTGGCGGGAAGGGCGAATCCCCAGGAGCAGAGCGGGGTCCGGGAGGTTCTCGGGCCACACGGGGAGAAGCGGTTCCACGGCCGGAAGGACGTTCGGCAGAGACTGTGAGGCCACCTGGGCCCAGCAGACCCCAGAGAACGGCCCCGATCGCTGGTGCTGGAACAAGGTCGTTAAGGGTGAAGCCTGGTGCCAGATGCGTGTTGCGATTTTCCATAATCCCTGAAAGGCTGCTGCTGCGCTAGCTCGCGAACTTTTTCTGGGGCGGCTGGCACCCGGGCGCGGTCTCTGGGCTTCGGCAGCAGCAGGTTTGGCGAACTTTCCTGGGTGCGGCCGGCGTTCGGCCCTTGCCCGGGGAGACCCTCCGGCAGAGGGGCGGAAGGGGCCGAAGCCGCAGCCCTTCGGAAGTAAGGGGCCGGGGAAAACAGCCGCGTCTGAGACAAAACTCGGGGAGAGGTACTGCCTGGGGCCTGGTCACAGAGACGGAAGAAGCGGGGAGCGGACGAGAGCTGAAGACAGAGGACGGGTGCGTGACTGCTGATGGGGAGAACAGACCAGGTAGCTGGGTGGCGCCATTTCACCGCTCGCGCGCATGCGCATACGCACCTACGAGCGCCACAAGAACCCACCCCAGGAGGCTAGCAGCGCCATCTAGTGGAGAGCGGAGCCGTTACACTGAGCCCCGCCCAACCGGGTCAACCTCGCTCTTGAAGAACACACGTCTCACCGCCGGCTTAATTTATGGACTATAAAGCGCTTCCTAGTCTGACTTCTAGGGGAAAATGAAGCAATTTCAGTCCTACTTCAATCTGTTAGCAGGTTCATCTATTCAATTTTCTTTCTTTTTTTTTTTTCTCTTTTACACTTCTTTTTCTTGAATACAGAAAGAGAAAAGATTCATTTTTATTTTCAATTATTATTAAAAATATTTTTCTTTAATTTTTATTACTATATTTTTTACTTTTGTGTAAATTTTTTCAAGTTCTATTTTACTTCCATCATTTTATTTTAGTCTACTTCAGTGTATTCACCTTTTCAAATTTTCAAATGATCTCCTTTTTTTTCTTTTTTTTTCTTTTTCGTTTCACTTCCTTTTCTTGAATGCAGAAAGAGAAAAACTTCATTTTTACCTTCAATTTTTATTAAAATATTTTTCTTTAAATTTTTTACTATATTTTTTTACTTTTGTGTAAGCTTTTCAAACTCTTTCACTTCCATCATTTTATTTTAGTCTACTTCAGTGTATTCACCTTTTCAAATTTTCAAAAGATTTCCTTTTTTTTCTTTTTATATTTTTCATTTATTTTCTTTTTCTTGAATACAGAAAGAGAAAAAATTCTTTTTTATTTTTAACTTTTATTGAAAATATTTTTCTTTAACTTTTTTCTACTATATTCTTTCATTTTGTGTAAAATTTTCAAATTCTATTTTACTTCCATCATTTCAATTTAGTCTACTTCAGTGTATTGATTTTTTTCAAATTTTCAAATGATTTTCCTTTTTTTTTTTTCTTTTTTCCCCCTTTTTTCTCTAATCTATCAAGCCACTTGCAACACCCAGGCCAACACACATCTAGGATCTAGCATCATTTACTCAATTGGGGGGGATTAATTTTTTAATTTTAATATTTTTTTAATTTTAATATTTTTTAATTTTAATATTTTTTTATTTTAATTTTTCTACCTCATTAATTCCTTTTCTTCCTTCAAAATGATGAAACGAAGGAACTCACCCCAAAAGAAAGAGCAGGAAGAAACGATAGCCAGGGACTTAATCAACACAGATACAAGCAAGATGTCTGAATGAGAATTTGGAATCACAATAATAAGAGTACTAGCTGGAGTTGAAAATAGATTAGAATCCCTTTCTGCAGAGATAAAAGAAGTGAAAAATAGAATGAAATTAAAAATGCTATAAATGAGCTTCAATCACGAATGGATGCCACAGCAGCAAGGATGGATGAGGCAGAACAGAGAATCAGTGATATAGAGGACAAACTTATGGAGAATAATGAAGCAGAAAAAAAGAGGGAGATTAAGGCAAAACAGCACAACTTAAGAATTAAAGAAATCAGTGACTCATTAAAAAGGAACATCAGAATCACAGGGGCCCCAGAAGAGGAAGAAAGAGAAATAGGGGTATGTGAGCAAATTATAGCAGAAAACTTTCCCAACCTGGGGAAAGACACAGACGTCAAAATCCAGGAAGCACAGAGGACTCCCATTGGATTCAACAAAAACCAACCATTAACAAGGCATATCATAGTCAAATTCACAAAATACTCTGGCAAGGAGAGAATCATGAAAGCAACAAGGGAAAAAAAGTCCCTAACCTACAAGGGAAGACAGATCAGGTTGGCAGCAGACCTATCCACAGAAACATGGCAGGCCAGAAAGGAGTGGTAGGATATATTCAACGTGCTGAATCAGAAAAATATGCAGCCAAGAATTCTTTATCCAGCAAGGCTGTCATTCAAAATAGAAGGAGAGATAAAAAGTTTCCCAAACAAAAATTAAAGAGTTTGCGACCACTAAACCAGCCCTGCAAGGAATTTTAAGGGAGACTCTATGAGGAGAGAAAAGATGAAAAAATATATACAGAGAGAGAAATAAATAAATAAATAAATAACCAAAAACAACAAAGATTAGAAAGGACCAGAGAACACCACCAGAAACTCCAACTCTACAAGCAACATAATGGCAATAAATTAATATCTTTCAGTACTCGCTCTAAACGTCAATGGGCTCAATGCTCCAATCAAAAGACATAGGGTAACAGAATGGATAAGAAACAAGATCCATCTATATGCTGCTTACAAGAGACCCACTTTAGACCTAAAGACACCTTCAGATTGAAAGTAAGGGGATGGAGAACCATCTATCATGCTAATGGTCAACAAAAGAAAGCCGGAGTAGCCATACTTATATCAGACAATCTAGACTTTATTTATTTATTTATTTATTTATTTAATGTTTATTTATTTTTGAGACAGAGAGAGACAGAGCATGAACGGGGGAGGGTCAGAGAGAGAGGGAGACACAGAATCTGAAGCAGGCTCCAGGCTCTGAGCTGTCAGCAAAGAGCCTGATGCAAGGCTCAAACTCATGGACCACGAGATCATGACCTGAGCCAAAGTCAGACACTTAACCTCCTGAGCCACCCAGGTGCCCCAAGATTTTAAAATAAAGACTGTGTCAAAAGATGCAGAAGGGAATTATATCATAATTAAAGGGTCTATCCACCAAGAAGACCTAACAATTGTATGCATTTATGCACCAAATGTGGAAGAACCCAAATATATAAATTAATGAATCACAAACATAAATAAACTCATTGATAGTAATACCATAATAGTAGGAGACTTCAACACCCCACTCACAGCAATGGACAGATCATCTAATCAAAAAATCAACAAGGAAACAATGGCTTTGAATGACACACTGGACCAGATGGACTTAACAGATATATTCAGAACATTTCACCCTAAAGCAGCAGAATATACACTCTTCTCCAGTGCACATGGAACGTTTTCCAGAATATACCACATACTGGGACACAAATCAGCCCTCAGCAAGTACAAAAAACTCGAGATCATACCGTGCATATTTTCAGACCACAATGCTATGAAACTCGAAGCCAACCACAAGGAAAAATTTGGAAAGGTAAAAAATACTTGGACACTGAAGAACATCCTACTGAAGAATGAATGGACTAACCAAGAAGTTAAAGAGGAAATTAAAAAGTATATGGAAGCCAATGAAAATGATAATACCACAACCCAAAACCTCTGGGACTCAGCAAAGGCAGTCATAAGAGGAAAGTATATAGCAATCTAGGCTTTCCTAAAGAAGGAAGAAAGATCTCAGGTACACAACCTAACCTTATGCCTTAAAGAGCTGGAAAAAGAACAGCAAATAAAACCCAAAAACAGCAGAAGACAGGAAATAATAAAGATTGGAGCAGAAATTAATGCTATCGAAACCAAAAAAACAGTAGAACAGATCAATGAAACCAGAAGCTGGTTCTTTGAAAGAATTAACAAAATTGATAAACCCCTAGCCACTTTGATCAAAAAGAAAAAGGAAAGGACCCAAATAAATAAAATCAAGAATGAAAAGGAGAGATCACAACCAACACAGCAGAAATACAAACAATAATAAGAGAATATTATGAGCAATTGTATGCCAATAAAATGGGCAATCTGGAAGAAATGGACAAATTCCTAGAAACATATACACTACCAAAACTGAAACAGGAAGAAATAGAAAATTTGAACAGACCCATAACCAGTAAGGACATTGAATTAGTAATCAAAAATCTGCCAAAAAACAAGAGTCCAGGGTCAGATGGCTTTCCAGGGGAATTCTACCACACATTTAAGGAAGAGTTAACACCTATTCTCTTGAAACTGTTCCAAAAAAATAGAAATGGAAGGAAAACTTCCAAACTCTTTCTATGAAACCAGCATTACCTTGATTCCAAAACCAGATAGAGACCCCACTAAAAAGGAGAACTATAGACCAATCTCCCTGATCAACATGGATGCAAAAATCCTCCACAAGATATTAGCCAACTGGTTCCAACAGTACATTTAAAAAATGATTCACCACGACCAAGTGGGATTTTTATACCTGGGATGCAGGGCTGGTTCAATATCCACAAAACAATTAATGTGATTCATCACATCAGTAAAAGAAAGGACAGGAACCATATGATCCTCTCAATAGATGCAGAGAAAGCATTTGACAAAATACAGCATCCTTTCTTGATAAAAACCCTCAAGGAAGTAGGGATAGAAGGAGCATACCTCGAGATCATGAAAGCCATATATGAATGACCCAACGCTAATACCATCCTCAATGGGGAAAAACTGAGAGCTTTCCCCCTAGGCCAGAAACAAGACAGGGATGTCCACTCTCACCACTGTTATTCAACATAGTATCGAAGTCTTAGCCTTTGCAATCAGACAACACAAAGAAATAAAAGTCATCCAAATCGGCCAGGAGGAGGTCAAACTTTCACTCTTCACAGATGACATGATACTCTATATGGAAAACCTTAACGATTCCACCAAAAAACTGCTAGAACTGATTCATGAATTCAGCAAAGTTGCAGGATATAAAATCAACGCACAGAAATCGGTTGCATTCCTATACACCAACAGTGAAGTGACTGAAAGAGAAATCAAGGAATCGATCCCATTTACAGTTGCACCAAAACCCATAAAATACCTAGGAATAAATCTAACCAAAGAGGTGAAAAATCTATACACTGAAAACAATAGAAAGCTTATAAAAGAAATTGAAGAAGACATAAAAAATGGAAAAAGATTCCATGCTCCTGGATAGGAAGAACAAATATCGTTAAAATGTCGATTACTACCCGAAGCAATCTACATATTCAATGCAATCCCTATCAAAATAACACTAGCATTCTCCACGGAGCTAGAACAAATAATCCTAAAATTTGTATGGAATCAAGAACGTGAGCTCGTTTGTATCAGGCTCCACCTGTGACTATATTTGAGACCTTGAGCAAGGTACTTAACCCCCTGTGTCTGAGTTGCATCATCTGTAAGGTGGGAATAATAGTGCCTCATTGTATCAAATAAGACAACACACATTGGTCGAGGTAGTTACACCTCCTGCTCTTCCGTGTGAGCTCGGAGGTAAATAAGTAGCGGTGAAGGAATAACTTGCAGCCTAGAAGCAGAGGGGGTTAGTTAGCACATTATGGGTGGTGGGAGGCATGGGAGATGTGCGGAGTGGAGCCCTGTCTGGGAATACTAGCATGTGCTGTGGCTTCAGTCTGGCAAGCTCCCTCAGGGTTCCTGAGACACAGGGGGGGCTCCCTCCCAGGGAAGAGAAGCCCGGAAATGGAGGGGGAAGCCACTGGACCCAGAAAGGACAGCAGACAGGGCAGTAACCCTCTGCCATGTTGTGTTCCAGAGAAGAAAGGGCTGGGGTTGAACCTACTAGAGAACAGCATTCGCTGAGCACCTATGAAGCGCCAGGCACCGCACCACGTTCTTTCAGAATGTCATGTCATAGGGGCACCTGGGTGGCTCAGTTGGTTGAGCAGCCGACTTCAGCTCAGGTCATGATCTCATGGCTGAAAGGCTCATGAGTTTGAGCTCTGCATCGGGCTCTGTGCTGAGAGCTCAGAGCCTGGAGCCTACTTCAGATTCTGTGTCTCCCTCTCTCTCTTACCTTCCCCTGCTCGCTCTCCATCTCTCTCTCAAAAATAAACATTAAGCAAATTTTTAAAAGAATGTCGTGTCATTGACTCTTCAGTAGAAGCCCGGAGAATACATATTCTCTCATCCCCATTTGACAGATGAGAAAACTGAGGCAAAAAGAGGGGAAGCCCTGGACTAATAAGCATTAGAAGCAGGGGTTTTGATTTGAGCAGCTTGACCCTGAGTCCACAACCTTAACCAAGAGTCTTTCTTCCTCCCAATATAGAGTTTCTAAGGGACAAACAGGACAAGGAGAGTTCAGAGCTTTGGGGTTTTTAACTCCCAGACCATTCTCTTCCCACAACCTCCACCCCGTGTGGCTTCACTGAGACCCTAGCTCCAGCTTGGGTGAGGGACATGGGTCAGGGAGCCGAGGGGACAGCAGTGGGACTATGTGGTGTCGTCTTGAAATTTCCCAAGCCAGCGTTGCTGGAGAAGCGCAGGCTGTTTGAGGAGCACATCAGGGGGGCTGCTGAGGCTAGAACTTCGGGCGGTCAAGGCAGCAGTGCAACCGGTAAACCATTGACATTGACTGAGCACCTCCAAGCATGGGTCCTGCCAAGAGCCATTTGGGGTAAACAAACTGATAAGAAGCAGACTCTTATCATCGGCTTCCCAAGATTACAGCCAAAGTTGAAGAAGCTCCCACCAAGTGCGCGAGGCTGTGTGTTAACTTTATGCAGGTTCCCATAGCAACACAGTGCTAATATCAACGCTCACAACAGTAATGAAAATAAGGTCCGCCATTGGCTTAGTGCCTACGGTAAGCCAGGCACAGCTGTATGGAGTTTGTTTAATGCCCAGAAGCACCTCAAGAGGTAGGTACTGATGTAATCCTCACTGAACGGATGAGGACACCGATATTACAGACCCAGGAAGTAGAACGGCTCAGCCCATCCTTTCTCTGATGGATAGATGGATAGACAGATGGACAAACACATGGACAGAAGGAAGCTTACCTTCAAGGACTCTCTTGCCTCCGAGGCCAGTGCCCCACACAGAGATGCTCTCTGAAGCTGGCTCAACACGCCTGAACTCGTGAGTGGGTGGCTTTCTGGAACTCGAAACTGGGAGACACGTGGGGCGTCCCTGATCACAGCAGGGTTTGGAATCAAGGTCCCAAAACAAACTCCGGAGGGAGGAGAATACAGGGAGTTCTGGGTGGCAGATCAGAACGTCCCCACACACAGCCAGCCGAGGTCTTCATTGTGCTGTGAGGACAGGGCATCCTGGCTGGGCACAGGCCTCACCCTGACTTCCCCAGACAGCCCCAGAGTCCCCTGGGGACGCCAAGAACAGTGAGGTGGTGGCCCAGAATCCCACCCCGTGCTGAGGGGCGATGTCACGGACCTCATGCTACCGGTGAAAAGATGAAGTTCTGGGAGGCTGAAAGTTGCCCGGATCACAAGCAAAGCAGTGGGCAGTAGTCCAGGGCCTCGCTCCCTCTTTGAAGGGCCCGGGGTCCCTCCCTCAGGAGTGGTGCAGTGTCTTCTGGGGTGTGCCCGGGCTGCGTGGTGCCCACCACCCACCCTCTCTGCACAGGGTGAAATCCTGGAATGTCAACTTGCTGGCAAAGATGAGGCGGGGCCTGAGCCCAGCCCAGATGCCGGGGCCTCACGGGACAATGGGAATCCTTGTCCTACATGCCCCCTCCCCACTCCATCCTCCTCCCTAGACTGAAGCCTGAGCCCCCTGCAATGTAAGTCAGCCCAGCGGACCCAGCCCTGGAAGCAGACCCCTTGGGGACACTCCTGGATAGCCAAGAATTCTAAGAATTCAGGGGGCAGGTGCAACTCGCAACTCCAACTCGAAGCTGGGTGTTTCTTTCAGAGGGAGAGAGACCCAGGCACGCTGGGGCAAGGGCCAGAGCAATTATCCACTTCTCCCAGCCTTCAGAAGTGTTGGCTGGGAAAACCCTAAGCAAGAACCCAGCCAAGAACCCTCCGGGGGGGGGGGGGGGGCGGGGGTGACCACCCCTTTGGAGGCAAGGTGGGGCGAGCAGTGAAGAGGCAGTTTTGCCTCAAGTGGGAATGTGGTTAGATTTCAGATTCAAAGGAATGTCCTCTTTATTGAGTTGGGTATGTGTTTAACAACAACATAGCGTTCTCTAGCATGAATCTAAGCATTTAGAAACACTATAGGCCAGCAGCATAATGAACATCATGCCCATTTTTCAGGCCAGAAAACTGAGGCACACGAGGTTAAGTAACTTACCCAAAGACCATGTGGCAAGTGAAGTAGCAAAGCAAGGAATCTAACCCAGAGACTGTGGTCCGACCACCTGTGAAAGCCTGCCGTCCCTTTCATGGGTGTTAAAAATGGCATCCCTGGGGTCACTGCCACTAATTCGCATACTCTGACCACTGTGAGATCCTGCCATCCCTTTCATGGGGCTAATCATGACGTCACAATGGTTCATCATCACCCTCTCGTACCACGCAGCCTCCAGAGCCCCTGACGAGCCCGGGTCCTGACTTAGGTGTGACAAACCATGCAAGGAGGCAGGTATGGGGGCTTCTAAAGTTCCTTTGTGCCCCCGCAGGAGACAGAACTGGTCGGTAAGAGAACCTGAAATGCTCGCTGCCAAGCGAGGGGCCCAGAGGGGGTGCCAGGCCTTTCTCTGAGAGCTTCAGCCAGATCACCTCACGTCCTCACGTGTCCCTGATGTAGAAACTTCACAGACGTGGAAACCCAGGCTCAGCAGCACTAAGAAATGTGTTCCGGGTAAAATAGTGGGTAAGTGGAGAAGGCAGGTGTATGGGTCTCCTAGGGCCTGCTGTAACAAATTACCACCAACTCGGCCTAAAACAACAGAAATCTATTCTCCCACAGTTGCAGAGGCAGGGAGTCCAAAAGCCGAGGTGTGGGCAGGGCCATGCTCCCTGGGAAGGTTCTGGAGCGGAATCACTCCTGGCCTCCTCCAGCCTCTGGTGAGCTCGGGGGTTCCTCAGCTTGAGGCCGCATCGCTCCAGCCTCTGCCTTCCTTCCTGAAGCTTCTCTTCTTCTCTGTGCACCTCTCTTCTCTCATAAGGACATTTGTCATTGGATTTGGAGTCCATTTGGGTAATCTAGGATGATCTAGATTCTTAGCTTAAGCACATCTGCAGAGACTTTTTTTTTGTCCAAATCAGGCCACATCCAGGAGATGACGATGTGGGCATATCTTTCAAGGGGTCGTCTTTCAACTCCCTCCAGTAGGATTTGAACCAGTGTGGCTGTCAGCCAGGGATTCAGAGAGCATAAGGCACCCCCACAGGTGCCCAGATGCCAGCCCCTAGGGAGGGGCCTCTGCTGACCCCAGGTGGAGCTCAAGAGACACAAAGCCCAGTTCCTCAAGTTGCTTGGTCCCCTGGGGACAGTGTAACCTGAGGCTTCTAAGTGTGAGGGACAGGGATCCTAGGTGGCCTTCTCCTCTCGAGTATGGCTTCCTCAACACCACCGACCCCACCTGCCCTAGGCAAATCCCCTCTTCCCCACCACACACGCTACACCCCACCTTCTCCTATAGGACATCCCCACAAGTGTGGATTTGCTTTTGTGACCAGTGAGTTGTGTCTGTCTCCCCACCACATGTGAGATGGGAGGGCAGGGTCTCCGCCTAGATTTGCTGGACATCCACCCCTTCCCCGGGGAGTATTTTTTATAACAGCTTTACTGAGATATAATGCACATGTCATACGATTCACTTATTTTGAGTGTACAATTCGGTGGTATTTAGTATATTCACATGATCACGGAACCATTTTCACAGTCAATTCTAGAACATGTTCATCATCCTCCAAAAAATCAGCCCTGTATCTATTAGCAGTCACCCTGCCATTTTCCCCCACCCTCCACCCTAACTCAGGCGAACCACTAATCTGCTTTTTACCTTTATGGGTTTGCCTATTTTTGGACATTTCGCATAAATGAAATTTTACAATGTGTGGCCTTCACCGTCTGGCTTCTCTCCCTTGGCATACGTGTTGACAAGATTCACCCATGTTGCAGCACGTAACAAGGTTTCATTTCTTTTTAAGGCTAAATAGTATTCCAGGATATGGATGTGCCACATTTGTTTTTCCCTTCATAAGCTGAGAGACACTTTTTGGTTATTATGAATAATGCTATGCACATTTGCATATAAGATTTTGTGTGGACATACCTTCTCATTTCTCTTGGGTGTGTGACTAGGAGCGGAATTGCTAGGACACGGGAACTCCATGTGGAAACTTTTGAGGCCCCCCAGGGGTTAAAGAAAGACTGGATGCCCCCCCACCAAGCCCCATGACCTTGGCCTGGTGGCTTGACCTTCCCAAGCCTCAGTTTCCTGTCTTGTAGAGTGGGAATTGACTCACCCAGTAAGTATTTATTGAGCACCTACTATGGGCTGGGCCCTGCCCTAGGTGCCGGGATCACAGCAGACAAATTCCTGCACTCAGAGACTCTCAGCGGAGAGATCCGGAGAATAAATAGACAACAAACTAAATATAGTGAGTCCGATGAGACGTGCAACTGAGGAAATAAGGCGAAGAAGGAAAAAGAGTGTGTGTGGAGGGTGCAGAACGGGGGCAAGGTGATATCACAGGGTTAATGGGGCTTCCAAGAAGGCCTCACTGAGGGGGTGACAGGAGAGGTAAGGGAGTAAGGCTGGTAGACATGGAGAGGTTTGGGGGCTTAGGGGTTGGGTACGTTGCGATCATCCCTACTTGCAGGATCTTTTTGTCAGAATAAAATGTAGCCATGCTGATAATTGGTATCCTCACCATCCTGGGCATCCATTCTTGTGAAGGGAGCCCAAAACCAGCACTTAAAGTTCATTAGAAACCCGGAGCGATGAACACACAGGACACGATGAGCCACTCTGCCTCGGAGAGATCTGGGAGGCCCCCGGGGAGAAGGTGGCATTCAACCAGGGCTTGAAAAACGAGGAAGGACGGGCTGACTCTCCAGCATCCATCCATCGGGGGCTCTCTGGTTGGCCTCTGCACCCTCTGAAAACAGCATCTGTGTGCTGGAAGCCAGGAAGCAGGTGAGCTTTCTGAAGCCAGGCTGCCTTCCAGGAGGAGGAGTGCCCGCAGCTTGGGTGACTGGAGAGCAGCTCGGGTTCTTATGCGGAACAGCAGGCACTTCCCTCCCCCCCGCCCCCCCCCCCCCATCCACAACAGAAGCCTTTGTCTCTTTCACAGAGGCAGCCCTTTCCAGATCACTCCCCTTGCCCTTCTCCCCAGTCTGATTCTGGAGACAGGTAAGAGGCCAACGTGGCACATGACTGTTACTGCCAAGCCAGCCTTGGGGGAACACCTCTACCTTGGATGCTGGCCCTCCTTTGTCTTGAATCAATAGTTGACTCATTAGTCAATTCGTTCAACAAACATTTCCTGCTCATCTCTACCATGCGGGGCTCTGTCCTGGGCGCTGAGGACAGGAGATGATTCAGATATCATTCCTGCCGTCTCCTAAGCCCCAGGCTGGGGAGGAAAACTCACGTGAATAAACAAGTGTTGCTAGCACTCCAGTGGCTTCACTGGGTGCAGAGCGGAAATAATGCAAGGTCACGGGAGCCAAACACAGGACTGGTTGCTGCCCTGTGGCCCGGTGCAAAATGAAAATGCATTCCCTTGCTCAAAAATGACTAGGGTTTTCAAAATGGCAAACCAGGCGTGGGGGCCTTCTAAGTGTGGGGCCCCGTGTGACCACATAGGTCACGTGCTCACAAAGCCACCCAGCCCCATCCTGGAGAAGCACTCAGTCTTATGTAAGATCTGGACAGGTGAGTTCTCCTCTGCCTTCATCATCTGTAAAGTGGGTTTGTACCTGCCTCTTAGGTTGCGTTGTTATAGCATTAAATGAATTATATTTATATACTAGCATATAGTAGATCAGCGACAAATAATAGCTATTATTATCCCAATAGGTTCCAAAAAGGAAAGAAGGGCCCGGTGTGGGGGGAGCAGTCCTAAGAGTCGCTTCATTCAAAGTGGTGTTGAGTCAGCCGAGCCCCGAAATACAGATACAGTGGAACTCTGGATTGCGAGTAACTAGTTCTGCGTGTATTCCGCAAGGTGAGCAAAATTTCGAATAAATTTTCACTTGATAAAGGAGCGATGTCTTAGAGGAACCATCCAGGGCATCTCAGATGGCAAGAAGAGATAACTAAGAATGATCCAGAACCAAGCCGAGAGATGGTTTACAAAGTAACTGACCTGTGTATCAGTCTGCTCCAGCTGCTGTAACAAAATACCAGACGGGGGCGCTGAAACAACAGAAATTAATTTTCCCGCAGTTCTGGTAGCTGGAAGTCCTGGATCAAGGTCTGGGTTCCCCTGAGGTCTCTCTCCTCGGCTTGCAGGTGGCCACCAAAAGGATCCAGGCAGGCCACCCCCAAAATGACATATTGATTACCTTGAATTGAAGCTACTTAAAACAACCCGTGGTACAAAGTCACTCGGACCCTCCTCTGTCCCCCTGGGAGCGGGATGTGAATCTCCCACAGGAGTAACACCCTCCCTGTACTAAGAAGTAAAAAGACATCCTTCTCACCAGAGTGAGGGACTTGAAAGTTGAGAAAGCTGGGGCACCTGGGTGGCTCAGTCCGTTAAGTGTCAGACTTCGGCTCAGGTCATGATCTCACGGTTTGTGGGTTCAGGTTCCGCATCGGGCTCTGTGCTGACAGCTCAGAGCCTGGATCCTGCTTCGGATTCTGTCTCCCTCTCTCTGCCCCTCCCCCACTAGCACATGCACACACACTGTCTCTCAAAAAGAAACATTTAAAAAAAAAAAAAGTCGGGAAAGCTGTAGAAACAACCCTACTGGTTTTTTTCTAATCCATCGGCCTAAATTCTGCTTAGAATCCCTTACTAATTAAAACTTCCAAGCACCAGTTTCCTTTATCTCGTCAATTCCTCACAAATGTATTGTCTCCTTGCTAAAATGTATAAAAACTGCCTGTGTTGGTCATTTCTTTGGGTCTCGGTTTCATTGCTGGGCCTCCGTGCACACGTGATAAAACGTTGGCTTTCCCTCCCGTTAATTTGTCTCAGATCGATTTAATTCCTAAGCCAGCTAGAAGAATCCAGGGAGAACGAATAAGATTTCTCCCTCCCCTATGACCGGCGTAGCGGGCAGGATCCTTTAACTCACTGGACGCTGCTCACCCAGACACAGCCCAGAGCTCCCGGGACATCTGACGTCCAGCCAGCAGAAGGGGAGATTTCTTACCATGTCGGCCTCCCAGAATCTCTGTCTGCGGGGTCCAGTGCAGCAAGAGTAGGGAGAATTGGTTTTTTTCTGTCTCTGAATTTAGATTAGCAGGATGAAATCTTGTGGAACTCGTTGGGGCTTCGCGACCCTTAGTAAAAATTTGGTAGAGTACCCTTCGGTTACTAATCCTCCCAGAGATGGTCTTTGCCTTCCTTTGTCTGCCTCTGGTGTCCTCTGTCCTAGAAAGGAATCACCGCAGAGCAGAACGCAGGCACAGACCCCATAACCTCCCAGCCCGCTGAGTGCAGATCTGCGTCTGTCTGACAAACTTTGCTGTGGCTTCCCTCTGTGAAAACTGGATGAGGTTTCCCCTTTGGTCGTGTTCTGTGTCCTAAGAGCTTGTGACCAGCGAGAACATTCTCTCTGGTCTCTGCCATCCAGAGCGTGTACTTACTTAAGTTTGTCCCGAGAGGTCCCAGTCCATAAAGGCCTTTGTCATCTCAACCCTCACTGTTCGTTAGCGTTAGAAAGTCTCATTCTGGTAGCACCTGCCTGGTGTCGCAGACCAGCGGGTCTGTGACTGGAGGTGTCTCATGTTTTCATGGGACATTGGAGATCCCTTTTTCCCTACACCTCTCTTACCACGTATGCAACAAAGGTCTTCGCTTTCTTAGGCTATTCTTGGGAGTCAATGTTGGATCATGGGGCTACATCGTCTATGCCCTCTCCGGGGACCCCTCTTGTATCCATGGTAAAGATTTATTCTAAGCCTGGAAAGTTGCCTCCACGTCTTTCCATGAAGAGACTTACCGGATTCAGTTGCTATTAGCATAAATATTCTAACGTGATCCCACTCATCACTGGCCAGACGATGGGTCTTTTGAACTACAAAAACATCCATATTTGAAAAAAATTGTAGAGAGCTCTTGTTACAAGTAGTTGCCTTATTGGTATTTATGGGAAGATCAAATTGAAAGGAAAACGCACACACAAAAAAAGTATAACGGCTGGCCTTAGGGAATCCCTTAATAAAATGAAAGAACAGAAGTCACAAGAAAAACCAAAAGACAAATCCGACATAAACCCCCTTCTTATACCTCCCTTTGTTCCCAACCCCCTATGCCTGACCCTCCAGAAAATCTTTTGACTTCTGGATCTCTGGGCCCCTTGTCTAGACCTCCCCTTTCAAACCCAACCTCAGCTCCTCAGTCAGTTTCCTTAAATCCTAAAACCCCAACCTCTCCAAAGAACCCTCAGAGAACCAGCTGCCTACTGTCACTTCCTTTTCCTTACTAGCTTTACAGAGAGCGCCTCAGCCGGATCTCCAGGCACAGGGAATGCAGGTTTCTTGGGTAAATGCTGAATGTCAGGAACTGAATCTAGTAAGAACACCCAGGAGGGACAGTAAATCTTTTGCGCTGCCTTTTCCTTCCTCCTGTTTTCTGGGGCTCTGTACTCAAGCTCTGCCAGTTTCAGACACTCCCATGCAGTGTCCTTCACAGATATATCCTGGATGCTGGCTGCAAAGAGTTCATGTACTCTGGACAGCAGTAGACCTTTTACTTCTTCCCCCACCCCCCTCTTTATTTTTAAGTAGGCTCCGTGCCCACCATGGGGCTTGAACTCACGACCCTGAGCACAAGAGCCATACATTCTACCAGCTGGGCCAGCCAGGGACCCTTTAAGTTATAAAAACCCTTTTATCTCCTGTCTCAGAGGATCCTACCAAATTTAGAGAGGAAGTCGAAAGATTAGTAGCTATTCACAGCCCCACTCACAGAGAGCTTGTGTGGCTACCGAGGGGTAACCTTCCAGCCCGTGATTATATGATGGCTGTTGGGCAGGCCAGACGGTCCCTGGAGAGACCCCCCTCACAGGAGAATCATGGCCAGAGCGGCTCCCGGGCATCCTATGACTGACAAGGAGGTGGCTCAGCTAGAGGCTGGTATTTCAGGGTTAACAGGGGTGCTAGAGGAGGGCTTTCCTCCAAAAGTTAACTGGTCTAAGGCTGAAATACGTACTCAGAGAGAAGAGGATCACCCGAAAGCCTTTGTTGAATGGTTTACACAAACTTTTCTAAGTCACACTGCATTAAATCCGGAACCCCCAGAGCACAGAAATCTCCTCACCTCTGCTTTAGCAGGAAATTTCCTCCCTGGTATGAAGAACAAATCCACAATCATGTGATGGGCTGGACGGGGCAACCACTAAGGGTAATAATGGAAGCAGCTTCCCAGTCCCTTGCAAATGGCTTTACTAAGAGCAACAATTCTCACTTTGTGTCTTGAATCTTTGCAGAGGCGAGAGCGTAACTCTGAGAATAACTTGAAGCCCACTCAGAGATCTCCCTCTTTGCCTCCAGACGAGTGCTGATATTACAAAAACAAACAAACAAACAAACAAACCCCCAGGACATTGGAAGAGAAATTGTCTTGTACTTAAGGAAAAGGAAGGTTTAAAAAGCAATCCCCCAAACCCCAACCTCCCCTCTCCCAAAATGATAGGGTCAGTCGCTCTTCAGCCGCATGGAGCCTACCACAAAACTTAAATAGAGGATCCGAAAGAGGGTTTCGCAGCTGACATGGGTGTGACTTTGTCTACCGCTGGTTTGGAGCATTTGTCTCCACTGGCCACTTCTGATTCCTCTGAGCCTTCAGAGTCTCCGGGCAACTGGTGCCACAGCCCAGATCTCAGGCCAGCCCAGCATCACTCCGGTCGCTCCCAATGCCTTCCCAGAGTGCAGCTGTTCCCCTGCAAACCTCCTCAGTAGAGATTTGCTGTGTAAATTTAATGCCACGATAAATCACAGTGAGAAGGCCCTTTTTGTTTTCTTTACCATCACACCAAGCCCCTGCGTCTCTTATTTTCTTTACCAGAAACTCATTCTGTTCTAAATTCCTCTGAAGAAGATAAGTCTTTCTCTCTTCTTTTTAAAGTCTATTTATTTGTTTGACAGAGCAGAGAGGTAGAGACAGGGAGAGAGTGAGGGAGAGAGGGAGGGAGGAAGAGAATCCCAAGCAGGCTCCGTGCTGTCAGTGCAGAGACCCATGTGGGGCTAGATCTCACTGAACCGAACCGTGAGGTCATGACCCGAACCGAAATCAAGAGTCAGACGCTTAACCAACTGAGCCACCCAGGCGGCGCTGGGACATCTTCTAAAGACTTATCTTCTGGAGCGCCTGGGTGGCTCAATCAGTAGAGTCTGCAACCCAGTCTCCGGGTCAAGAGTTGGGCGTAGGGCTTACTCAAGTAAAAAGAAAGTGAAAAGGTGTCCCAATCAGTCTTTGGATCACACATGCAAATGAAGTTGGGTTGTTACAAAGGAGGAACATGTGTGCATCTCTTAGAAGAGAAACTGTTTCCATTACTGCCTCAATCCTCTCTCTGCAAAGATCCGGAGCAAGGAATTGAGCCGATAAGAGACTTTCTCCTCCAACGGGGTGTCTTTATCTTTGCTATCCTACCCTGTAACACCCCAGTCTTGCCAGTAAAGAAACAAGGGAAAACTGACTTGGAGGGAGATAAGTTTATTGATTCCTACAGGACCTGAGGGCCATAAGCTCTTTTGTAATTCCTTGGCAGCCTGTGGTCCCCAGGGCAGCTGACACTCTTACGTTATTCCTGGCCAAGCACCTGGTTCGGGGTAACTGACTTCTCCTTGGCTCTCTTTTCAACCCCACTGTACCCTGACTCACAAGTTTCTTTTTTGCACTTACATTTGGAGGGAGACAATCAACCTGGGCTCGCATACCCCAAGGATATCGTGAGTCTGTGAGTCTGGAGTCCCCCTCAGTGCTTTCCCAAGTCCTGAAAGCCACCGAGATTCCAAAACCTCTACCCAAGTTCCCACATTGATGCAATATGTTCATGACCTTTCACTCTATGATTAAACTAAGCAGGGACCCCTTCTAGATTCTCCCATTGTCTTGCTGGCACCAGCTGAGGAGGCCATAAAGCCTCTAGATCTAAACTCCAATGGACGCAAACAACTGTTAATCGACTTGGGACACACGCTGTCTCAGGGTATTCCAAAGCTCACTCCAAAACACCTTGAGTTAATTCTGTCCCCCCCGCCCCACCCCAAAACGAGAAAGCACTTAAGGAAATTTTTAGGGGCCACTGGCTGCTGGAACTAATGGATTCTTAATTTTGCAGTTTTTGCTGAACCTTTGTTTGCTGTTCTCCCTGATAGCAACTTGGAGTCTGGACTTCAGAGGCATGAAGCTCCTTTGAAGCCTTAAAATTAGCTCTGTCTACACCCCTGGCTCTTGGCTTAACCTAATTTTGACAAGCCCTTTCATCTATATTCCCCTGAAAATAATGGGGCTGCTGTGGGCATTCTAGAACGACCTGTACAGATACCGTCGATAGCATATTTCTCATGCCAGTTAGGCCCTATGGCATCAGACATGCCCCCATGCTACGTGCAGTGGCCCCAGCTGCCGCCTTGATTGACAAAGCCAGTACTCTTGCATAAGGATCCCCCATTCACCTGTATGTTCCCCACGGGGGGGGGGGCTCTCTTACAAGTTCATAGGACACAGCCCCCCTCTACATGGCAAAAGACCACTTACAAACTCTTTTGACTAACCCTTCCATCATCTTCCATCAAGGTAACCTTTCAATCTAGCTGCCTTACTCCCTCTCCTGATGCTAGAGAGCCCTGCTCTATTCCCCATGATTGCCTCACAACTACAGATAATGGTCTCAAAACCAGAAGAGGACCTGTCAGACCTCCCTCCAGATAATCCAGACATACTTCTATCTCATGGCTCTTGTAAGTGAAATTTGCAGGGAAACTATGGTTATGCCATAGTTTCCCCACATGAAACATGGGAGGCACGTTCTTTGCCCACCATAAACTCATCCCAAATGGCTGAACTCAGAGCTCTTACTAGAGCCTGCGCATTGGTGGAAGAAGAAACTGACATTTACACAGACTCCAAATATGCTTTTGGAGTCAGCCATGCTATTGGCACAATTTGGAAATCCTGGGGATTCTTTTTTTGTTTATTTAGAGAGAGAGAGAGAGAGAGAGAGAGAGAGAGAGGATGAGCAGCGAGAAGGGGCAGAGGAAGACAGAGAATCCCAAAAAGGCTCCGTGCTGTCAGTGCAGAGCCCAACACACGGCTTGATCTCATGAACCATGAGATCATGACCTGAACTGAAATTAAGAGTTGAACGCTTAACCAACTGAGCCACCCAGGTGCCCCAATCCTGGGGATTCTTAACTTCTACAGGCACTCCCATTGCTAACAGGCATGTAATGGGTGATCTACAACAAGCTATTCACCTCCTTCTGAAATCGCCATTGTTCACGGCTCAGCCCATACTAAGAAAACTGACACAGCTACCAAGTATGCAGCCAAAACTGACCCCCTTAGCCTTTTTCCACCCAATTTTTAACTCTACCTTTCTCCCTGAGTGGTATTATTCATTAGTGGGCAAATGCCCCACAATCTGAAAAGGACACTTGGACACAAAAGGGTGTCAAACAATTATCAGATGGATTATACACTGGGCCAAAAAGACTCCCTGGCCTCTTTTCTTGTACCTTTTGGCTTGTACTTACCTCCCACCAAAAGGGACGTATGTGCAAACATGGGATAATTAAGGAACTAAAAAGACAATTGGTTTTGCCCTGGCATCCACAAAATTTCTGGCCAAATTATTTCCCAGTGCACTACTTGTAAACCTCACCAGATTTCTGGAAGAAATCAGTCTATCCTTTTTGGCCCACACTGCCTTTTTTGGCACTTCCAATGGATTTTTTAGATTGGCTCTCAACCTTGGGCTATTCTCATTGTTTGGCT
Organism: Panthera uncia; assembly: GCF_023721935.1. Classification (NCBI taxonomy): domain Eukaryota; kingdom Metazoa; phylum Chordata; class Mammalia; order Carnivora; family Felidae; genus Panthera; species Panthera uncia. The sequence continues at coordinate 95,431,498 of NW_026057585.1, forward strand.
ATTGTTTGCATGGTTAGTGGATAGAGGGACTGCTCTCCAACTAGACATGCTGATGCCACTAGAGTGGTAAAGAAATTGATAACTGAGATTACTCCTCTTTTTGGCATCTCTTTATGGATTGAGTCAGACTAAGGAACTCACTTTAGCAGAGAGATAAACCACCCGTTTGCAAAAAATTGGGGTGTACTCGTTAAAACTTCATCCTCAATCACCAAGATAAATAAAACCTAAAAATCTAGACATAAAAAGGAACGTAGGAAAGATCTGTCAAAAAACTGGACTTAAATGGCCAGAACCATTGCCCTTGGCCCTTACTAAGATCTGGGATTCCCCAAAGAGGAGATATAGTTTGACTTTTTTTTTTTTTTTAATACTCATGCTTCTATTTCCTTAATGTTTATTTATTTTGGGTAGGGGGAGCAGAGAGAGAGAGAGAGACAGAGGATTCAAAGCAGGCTCTGCGCTGTCAGCATGGAGCCCAACGCGGGGCTCGAACCCACGCACCGTGGGACCATGACCTGAGCTGAAGTTGGACCCTTAACCGACTGAGCCACCCAGGCACCCCATGGCTTGACTCCTTTTGAAACAATGCTTGGTCTTCCAATGCCTGTGGGCATCTGTAAACCTTTCATTCGTGGATTAAGTGAACAATCTGATACCATGACTAAGTACAAGAATTAACTGGTATACTTACAGCATATCACCAACAGGCAAAGAGACATGGTTTCCATCACCTGATGATCCTTACCACCCCTTTTGACCAGGGACCAGGTTTCCATCAAGCTCTCTAGAAGAAACCACGCACTGCCATCTCGCTGGGAAGGACCCTGTGAGGTGCTACTGACCACCTACACTGCCATCAAAAGACGAGAAAAATCCTCCTGGATTCGTGCAAGCCGCACCAAAATGGACCCAGATCATCCCTCTCGAGACGACTGGGAGATTACTCTTACGGGTGGCCTGAAAACAAAGATTTCCAGGGCCAAATCCCAGGCCCCAGGAGCAGACCACACCACTGTGTGGACAGCTCTTCTCCAGAGCACAGATCAAGAAGCTTCTCTTTTACTTACTCTTCTCGTTTTTTTTTAAGACTCCATGACACTGAAAACAAAGAACAAGCAAAAACAAAACTTTCTTTTGAATACTTCTTCACATTTTAAGTCACTTAATAGAAGGTTGACCCTCTGTAAGTGTCCACTATGGGCTCTTTTCCAACCTGTGTCTCGCTCTTTATTGACCCTCTGTTTTTCAGCAGGTCGGGCACAAACCAAACACCCCCATATGCCCATTTACCAAACCTGGCCACATTAACTAATCGGTCTGAGTGCTGACTGTGTCAACATTCAGATACTGCAAAGAACCTGGCCTTCGTTCACGCTGATGTGACACCTGGTGCACTGAGCACGGAAGATGGGTGGTCCACAGCTATGGTATCCACAGCCGGGAGAATGCCACTCAGCCTTCTCCCTGGTGAGTTACTCGGGCCCCAGAAAATCTCTACGGAAGCTCCAGGATTGTCTCTTGTCAGGGTAGAAACAATAGCTGAACATTTTTCCCTTTGCAGTGAAAATAGACCTGCCACCTGACTTCTTCTGGGAGATATACCGGAACGGCACAGCAGTCAAACCCTGTGGGTTGATGCTGACAATGGCATCTTCAAACTTAGCAAGGAGATTAAAAATAACTAGCACAGACATTTGCCAAATCACCAAATGTTTTTGCAGATCAGCCCTGTGTGGCATGGGGTATCACAACTGTTCCCCTTGTGAGATTGCCCATTACCACAAACTATATTTGGGAGGATCAAAATTCTGGACGCACTTGGCTGGATGATAAACTAAGCTTTACTGCTGCCAGAGCCAACTATGGGCCTCCTACATCAGCTATTTCCCAACCTGCTCTGCTCTCAGAGACTGACAGCACCACATGAAAAACGGAGGTGGGGGCACCTGGGTGGCTCAGTAGGTTGAGCACCCCACTTTGGCTCGGGTCATGATCTCGAGGTTCGTGAGTTCAAGCCCCGTGTCAGGCTCTGTGCTGACAACTCAGAGCCTGGAGCCTGCTACCCATTCTGTGTCTCCCTCTCTCTCTGCCCCTCCCCTACTTGTGCTCTGCCTCTCTCTTTCTCTTTCTCTCAAAAATAAATAAACATTTTTTAAAAAGAAAGAAAAGAAAAGGCAATCCTAAATCTCTCTATGGTAATGGAACAAGAGTTCAATGACACTACTCCAGTCAGAAGCTAACAGCTTAGCCTCCGTGATTCTCCAAGACAGCCGTGCCCTAGATACGCCGACTGCCCAGCAGGGAGGAGCCTGTGCAATCATCGGCGGACAAGGTTGCTTCCTTGTAAACCAAGCAGGACAAGTAACATGGAACTTAAATCTGTTAAAAGGGAGAATTAATATTTCTCAGCAGATAAATGAAGCACGGACATGACATGGGACCCATCTGCTTCCGGGGTATGGGACTGGCTTAGCGGGATGTGCAGAAATGGGCTCCAATTTGTTCCCCTCTGTTGGTTCCTCCTCTTTCTATGATGTTTCTTCTCTTTGCAGATCTCTTACCACTCATTCACTACCTCAGCTTCTCCCTCTCCGGTCATCGGCTCAGCTTTTCATGTGTGAGGTCCCACGGGCAGTTACAGAGGAGCAAACTGTAGGGCCCCCCCACAGGCCACCCCCAAAATGGACCACCATGCTATCTTGACCATGTTCCATTGAAGCTACTTGGGAAACAACCAGGGATACCAAGACACGCAGACCCTCCTCTGTCTTCCTGAGAGCAGGACACAAATCTCCCACGTGAAAAACACCTTCTCTGTACCAAGTAAAAAGACATGCCTTTCACCAGAGTTAGGGGACTTGAAAGTCGAGAAAGCTGTAGAAACAAACCCTGCTGGGTTTTGTTGTGTGTGTGTGTGTGTTTTTTTTTTTTCCTAATCTACTGTCGCAGCCTAAATTCTGCTCAGAATTCCTTACTAATTACAGCTCCCAAACACCTGCTTTCTCTTATCCTGTCAGTTTCTCACACATTTATTGTTTCATTGTCTAGAATGTATAAAAACCGCCTACCTTGGTCATTGGGTCTCAATTTCATTATCAGGCTTCTGTGTGTGTGTAATAAGACTTTGGTTTTCTCTCCTGTTAATCTGTCTCCTATCAGTGTAATGCCTAAACCAGCTAGAAGAATCCTGAGGAGGAAGAAGAAATTTCTCCCTCCCCCACACCACCTACTCCCTGTGTCCTCACATGGTCTTTCCCTTCTGCGCATATATCCACAGGGTCTCTTTGTGTGTCCAAATTTCCTCTTCTTGTAACACGAGTCAGATTGGATTAGGACCACCCTAAAGCCTCATTTGAATTTAATTACCTCTTTAAAGGTCCTATCTCCAAATATAATTGCATTCTACGGTACTGGCATTAGGGCTCCTGCATATGAATTTAGACGGAACGTAAGTCCGGCCCATCACAACCTGTGCTTTTCCAAAATGTCAAGGTCATGCAAGACAAAGAAAGGTAGAAGACCAGAATGTAGAAGTTAAAAGAGGCTTGACAACTAAGTTCCACGTGTTCCCTTGGCCTGGTTCCCGGACTAGGAAAAAAAAAAAAAATACAATCCTTTTCTTTTGTTATAAAGGATTTTAGTGACATAATTGGCAAAATCTGAATAAGGCTGGTAGATTATTACATAACAGCATTGTATCAATGTCAACTTCCTGATCTCGACTTAAAAAGTGCTATAGTTATGGGGCCCCTGGGTGGCTCAGTTGGTTGAGCAACCAATTCTTGATTTCTTGACTTAAAAAGTACTATAGTTATGGGGCCCCTGGGTGGCTCAGTTGGTTGAGCAACCAATTCTTGATTTCTTGACTTAAAAAGTACTATAGTTACGGGGCCCCTGGGTGGCTCAGTTGGTTGAGCAACCAATTCTTGATTTCTGCTCAGGTCATGATCTCACAGGTTCCTGAGATCAAGCCCTGCGTCAGGCTCTGCACTGATAAGGTGGAGCCTTCTTGGGATTCTCTCTCTGCTCCTCCCCTGTTTGTGCTCTCATTCTCTCTCTCAAAAGAAATAAGCGTTTTAAGTTAAAAAAAAAAAAAAGTACTGTGGTTATGTGATAGAAAATTCTTGTTTGAGAAAGAGAGAGAGAGAGAGATCACAAGTGGGGGAAGGGCAGAGGGAGAGAGATTAACTCAGAGCTCAATCCCCTGAACCGAGAGATCCTGACCTGAGCCAAAATCAAGAGTCGGATGCTCAACCGACTGAGCCACCCAGGTGCCCTGAAAGTTCTTATTTTTAAGACCCTTATACAAAGTATTTGGAACTATCAGGCAATTGGGTCTGCAACGTAATCTCAGAAAAAATATATACAGACAGATGATGGATGGATACAAGCAACTATAAAATGTTATCACATGAGGGGCTCCTGGGTGGCTCAGTAGGTTAAGCATCTGACTTCGGCTCAGGGCATGATGTCACCATTTGTGAGTTTGAGCCCCATGTTAGGCTCTGTGCTGACAGCTCAGAGCCCGGAGACTGCTTCGGATTCTGTGTCTCCCTCTCTCTGCCCCTCTCCCATTTACACTCTGTCTCTCTCTCTCTCTCCCCTTCAAAAGTAAATAAACATTAAAAAAATCTTAATAATTCTGTTAAAAAAAACATTATCACATGAGTGAAGAATACCCAGGAATGCTTGGCCCCATTATTGCGACTTTTCTGTAAGTCTTTTCAGACCTACAGTTTACAAACTTTTAAACCCTGAGCTACGAAAACCTAGGCAGTAGGTAGGTACCTGTGCGGGGGCAGTATGTTGGGGGAAGTGCAGGAAGGGAAGGACACCTATGGAGTGTCAGGTGGCCCTGCCAGGTGCCACTCTAGGTGAGGCGGCCACCCTCACCCACAGCAGCAGCCTCAGAGAGAGCCCAGTCCCCGCAGGGAGGCAGTGGGGTGGGGGAGGTGGGCGGTTCCTGCTGGATTTACAAACCGGTGGTTTTCCCTGGGTCCCAAACTTCAGGGCTAGCCTCGGCCCCTTCCGGCCCCACAGACGTTCAGCACCCAAGTAAGACGGAATAAAGACCCAACGTGATCTGGACAAAGTGTTTTTATAAATTCATGAAAAGAGCCCTTATTAGAAAAGGGCTTAGGCAGGAGGCGGGCCTGGGGGTTGTGACATGTCTGATCACTTCTGCAGGCTCCTGGCAAGCCGTGATCATTAGCAGATTTGGTTCTGGGTAGGCTCAGTGTCAGCTCCACATGACGGGATTTTATGGGATTTATGTACAGAACTTTCCTACGAGGCAAGGTATTACAGGACGGATAGGCAGTTCCGAGAAGCAAAGGTTCTGACTCCCCTGTCTTATTTGTTAGCGGATTTTGTGAAGAGGCCCGCGGTCAGGGGCCCTGTGGCCTCACACCAGAACTCCTGTATCCTGCTGACTTTAAAACAAGCATACTTGCACAAAAAGATCATCAAGTGGATTTTCCTTCACATAAACTCATTATAGACCGTTAGGAATATGTAAAAAGACATAAAAAGGAGATGGAAACCACATGTACTCCTATCATGCAGAAGCAGCAACTGTTAACCTTTTCGATGTGTTCCCTCTGTCCTTCTGTGTGTGGATGGATGTGTGTGCACACCTGAACAGGTGCGTGTGTGAGTGAGTGTGTGTGTGTGTGTGTGTGTGTGTGGAGAGAGAGACAGGGAAAGACAAAGGTCCAGAGCAGGGGGAGAGAGAAGCAGAGAGAATGGGCTCTGAAGTAAAACCGAGTTAAAGTTGAATTCCGTACCTGCCACTCACTGGCTCCGGGACCTTGACCAAGCGGCTTGACCCTCATTTCCACAGATGTAAATGGGGAACATAGATCCTTCCTCAAAGGAGCCATTTGGATTAAATGAGATTAAGTGCAACGAATAGGAAGCATTTCGTCTACTGCCCGACACCCAGTAAATCCCGACCAAATGGTTAACTAAATAAATATGAACATGTACTTTAGGCTTTTTCTTTCCCAAAGTGGGATCATGCCGCTGATACAAATTTGTGTCCCAACACTTTAAAGGTGTTACTGCCATAACTGTGGGAAAACAGGCTTCTCTTCCCAGAGAGCTTGAAAAAAAAGTATAAAATTCCCAATTATGTCCTGCTTATTAGACTAAATTTTTTTTAACGTTTATTTATTTCGAGACAGAGAGAGACAGAGCATGAACAGGGAAGGGTCAGAGAGAGAGAGGGAGACACAGAATCTGAAGCAGGCTCCAGGCTCTGAGCTGTCAGCACAGAGCCCGACGCGGGGCTCGAACTCACGGACCGTGAGATCATGACCTGAGCTGAAGTCGGACGCTTAACCGACTGAGCCACCCAGGCGCCCCTAGACTAAATTTTAAACGAGGGAGTATATTGCCAATATTGTACATCTGACTGGGGAGTGGGCGGATTGTTGCTGTTTTCCTTCGTAACTGCCCACACTACGAACGCTTCAACAAGCACCTGACTGGGCTACAGGTTCACCGAAGCCCAGAAGATCTGATTATCCCGTCTGTGTTTCAGCAACACCACTCAAAACTGCACAACCTGGACAAGCTGCTCCTCTTACGTGGGCCTCAGTTTCCTCATCTGTTAAATGGGGATGACAACTGTACCCCATCAGCTGGTGGCCTGTGATGACGAAGTGAGGTAATCCACATGAAGCATGGGGACCTGGGGTCTGGTAAGTGCTCAGGGAAAAGTAAAATAATAACGATAATTATTAAGTTTCTTACATTTAAGAGACATAATCTTTACGTTATGAATATATGCACTTCTGTTTGTCTATTTCTCTACTCTTTCTTTAGGTTTATTTTTTAATTCATTTTGAGAGAGAGAGAGAGAGAGAGAGAGAGAGGCAGAGAGCGAGGGAGAGAGAATCCCAAGCAGGCTCCACCACACCAGTGCAGAGCCCGATGCGGGCCTCAAAACCAAGAACCATGAATGAGATCATGACTTGAACCAAAGTCAAGAGTCAGACACTTAACCGCCTGAGCCACCCAGGCGCCCCTCTCTACTCGTTTTTATAAACTGGTAAGAGCAAACTCCAAAAAGACACTGAAATCATTGCCCCAACAAGGGCTTTTCAACAGTGGAACCAGAGCTGGCAGAACGGAGCCCTGTGTCCCCGTCCTCTGAGAGACAGCAAGCCAGACGTGGCAGGAGGCAGGTGCCTGGGGCATCTGGGACGTCCATGCAAAGCCAAGGGGTCTGTCTCCTGAAGGCAGGGACTGGGCTGTCTTTGTCATCAATTAATTAAAGACAGCTCTCATAATAAATGGCAGAGGGGCACCTGGGTGGCTCAGCCGGTTAAGCATCCAACTCTTGGTTTCAGCTCAGCTCAAGATCTCACAGTTTATGAGTTTGAGCCCTGTGTCAGGCTCTGTGTTCTGTCTCTGCCTCTCTCTCCACCCCTTCTCCCCTCTCTTTCTCAAAATGAATAAACATTTTTTAAAAGACCTAAGGGGCGCCTGGATGGCTCAGTTGGTTGAGCGTCCGACTTCGGCTCAGGTCATGATCTCACGGTCTGTGGGTTCGAGCCCCGCATCGGGCTCTGTGCTGAGGCTCAGAGCCTGTGCTCAGAGCCTGGAGCCTGCTTTGGATTCTGTGTCTCCCTCTCTGACCCTCTCTGACCCTTCCCCGTTCATGCTCTGTCTCTCTCTGTCTCAAAAATAAATAAACATTAAAAAAAATAAATTAATTAAAAAATAATAACAATAAATAAAATAAATAAAAGACCTGAGCCGAAGTTGGACACTGAGGCCTCTGAGCCACCCAGGTGCCCCTGGTTCTTACATTAAAGAGTAATCAGGGGTGCCGGGGTGGCTCAGTTGGTTCAGTGTCTGACTTGGGCTCAGGTCATGATCTCACGGGTGGTGAGTCTGAGCCCCAAGTCGGGGTCTGTACTGACAGCTCAGAGCCTAGAGTCGGCTTGGGATTCTAGGTCTCCCTCTCTCTCTCTGCCCCTCCCCTACTCACACTCTGTCTCTCAAGAATAAGTCAAAACGTTTAAAAAAAGTAATCAGAACAAAGAATGATACTTCACGACCTGCGAATTATGCGAAACTCAAATTGCAGCGTCCATAAATAAAGTTTTATTGGCACACGGCCACGATCATTAGAGAGGGCACATCTATAGCTCTTGACATATTATCTATTCACATGTTGCCTATTTACATATTGCTCATTTACATCTTGTCCATTTCCATGTCTATTACTACAACAGCAGAGTCAAGTTGTTACAACAGAGACCCGCATGGTCCACAGAGCCCTCCCTCTACGGAAAAGGTTTGCTGACTCCTGGCCCCGGGTAAGGATTGAGCACTCCTATGGCACCAGCTCTGGGCCCACTCTAGTGCCAGGGAAGGCTTTTTATACCCTACTGCTCAGGGATCCCCCCTCCCCCCACCCCCTCCAGGCCCTCTTGACCTCCCCCCTGGCGAGTGCCCCTCTCGCTCAGACTCTCAGATTCTACACCCACTCCACCCCGCCCCAGTGAGTTCCTTGAGGACATGTAGCCAGAAGAAAGGAAAAGAACACCCACCGAGCATCTTTTCCCGTCAGATGCCAAGCCCTTCAAAGGCATCATCTCTGTAGGTGGTAGAATTTCCACTTTAGGGATGAGAACACAAAGGCTCAGGAAGGCAAATCGCTCGCCCAAACTCACACAGCCACGAAGTGGCAGAGCTTGGATCCCAGGCCGGCGTGCCAGCCCCACAGCCATCCTCACACCGACACCCCACGCCCTGATTTAGGATTGTGTGACCGGCCTGGAGGCAGGTGAGGACCGCTGGGTGCCCTCCTGGCTTCGGCCCGAGATTTCTCAGGTTTCACCCCCACCCCACCCCACCCCGTCTGTGTTCCTGCCACGTTCCCAGCCTTGGCTGCGGCCTGCGTCTCCACCCAGTCCCGGCAGCCGGAATAAACACGGCCTGCCCCAGCGTCCACTCGCATGGAGCCCACAGAACCCACCAGGAAAGCCTGCCTGGGCGAGCAGATCCCGGCCCTGGGAAGGAGGAGTTCCATGGAAAATACTCACCTGTGGGGGACGGGTTTTCACGGATGAAAGAAACCATTCTATCCGTTTTGGGTTTCTGGTTTTGATTTTTTTATATACATGTACCCAGTCCCATTGGCTAGGCCTCACCAAGGAGAAAATGGGCCCTCCTGGTAAATGTTCGGTGTTAGAAGTAGGCGGGGGGGTTGGGGGGGGGTGGGTATTAGTTTTTTAACGTCTCCAGCCTTTGCAGACCAAGTGTCCCCCTCCCCAAAGGGAGTTTACACTGAAGGCTGTTTTCTCCTGTTTCCTTTGGCTGGACAAGTACCCCTGGTCCGCACCCCCTCACACGGCTCACGTCCTCCCACGCGGCCGTCTCCACAAAGATGTCCCCCCCCCCCCCCACCTTAGCCCCCCTTACACTGCTTGGGACACTGGTTTTCACTGGACCACAAGGTTCTTCAAATCCAACCCCCTCATTCAACACTGCCAGCTTGTTCTGCTCAGGGCAAAGTCGCCAATGGTCAGATAAAGCTGTGTGTGTGTGTGTGTGTGTGTGTGTGTGTGTGTGTGCGCGCGCGCACGTGTGTGTATCAAGTTATCGCTGTTAAAATCCCACTCAAAAGGAGTGTCCCTTGGAGGAGGAAGGGACCTCCCGGGAGGCCCCCGAGCTGGGCGTTCCCAGGAGAGAGCTTGCTGGTGTCACTACTTGCCCGTCTCTCCCCTGCCCATCCCACACGGCCTCCCCCCTGCTGTCTCCGCACCTGCTCCTGGTTCCTGTGGGCTGTCCTGGACCCCGAAGCCGGGGCTTCTCCCCTCTGCTCCTGTCACACCCGCTTGAGAGACACCACCTCGCACTTCTCAAACTTCAATGTTCACAAAAAGCACCTGGGGACCACTCTAAATAAAACGCAGACTCTGATTCAGGAGGTCCAGGGTGAGGCCTGGGACTCTGCATTTCTCACACGTCCGGGTGATGCTGACGCTGCTGGTCCAAGACCACACTGCGCGTGGAGACCCCAGGGGAGCTAACCCCAGCCACCCACCCCCTCTCCCCACCCTCCCCCCTGGCTGCTCCAGCCCACCAAGCACCCTCCTGCCTGGGTACTTCCTGTTCCTCCCCTGCAATTCTGTGGTCTCACACCCCACTCCACTCAGGTCTCTGCCTCAGTGTCGCCTCAGCAGGGCCTTCCCTGGCCAGCCCCCATGAACAACTGCTCAACCTACCGCCATCACTCGGACCCCTGCCCACTCTCACCTCTCTGTCCCCTACCCTGTGTATATTCTTCCTGGCTAGCAATGCCAGAATGCCCGCCCCGTGGGGGCAGGGACTTTCACGTCCTTACTGCTGTCTCTCCAACATCTAGAACCGGGCCTGGCACACAGTAACTGCTCAATAAATAGCTGGTGAGTGAGTGAGTGACTGAGTGAATGAATGAATGAATGGAGAGACATTTGAAATATTTCACTAACTTTCCTCCCGAGGCTTCGTGTCAGGGACTCGGTTTCTTTACTGGGGGAGAGAAGGTACAACTTCGCTTAGAAATCACACAAGTTAAAAAATGACCATTTTCAGGGCGCCTGGGTGGCTCAGTCGGTTGAGCGTCCGAATTCCCCTCAGGTCATGATCTCACGAGCCCCACATCGGGCTCTCTGCTGTCACACAGAGCTCGCTTCGGATCTTCTGTCTCCACCTCTCTCTGTCCCTCCCCTGCTCACTCTCTCTCCCTCTCTCAAAAATAAATCAACATTTCTTTTTTTTTTTTACGTACCAGTTTCAAGATGGTGACAGCAGAACACTGACCTCACTGGGGACCCAGTGCCACTGCATGGGTCACACACCCACCAAGGCAGTCCAGCCTCTACCCCTGAGAAGCTCCCAGTCTGGTGTAAGAGTCCCAGTGTGTGGAACCAGGTACAGTGTAGGAGGGAGGGAAACACAGGGGTCAAGCCTTGGCTTAAGGCAAGGACACTGGGGACTCGGGGGGGCAGCTAGGAAGAGTTTCCTGGAAAAAAAAAATAGCACATGAGTTAAAGGAAACATTGCCAGATAAATAGGTAGGTTACCTGGCCAGAGAGAAAAGGTCTTGGAGAAAGAGTGTTGGCAGCTATGGGGATGGAAGGTAACAGGGTGAAATGAGGGAGTGCCCAGCGTGGCGAGACGTTCCAGAAGCCCTGCTCTGGAACCCCACAAAATGTTTCTCTGCATGTGGCCAGGCTGACTCCTTAGCAAGATTCAAAGGCCCTGACAGGCACGGACCGTGCCATGAAAACAAGAGCCGCCACTCACTGAGCTCCTGGTAGGGGATTTTAGGAGTATCTAATTCTATCCTCATTATTACCCACCCTTGACAAATGAGGAAGCTCGAGATGGGGGCGCTGGTGGAGCTGGGACTTGAACCCAAGCTGCTCCTCTCTGACGCACCCCCCCTGCCTCCGGTCCCATCAGCGGCAGCCCAGGTAGGGGACTCCGTGACGGTTGGCTGGCTGGTGGATGGACTGAATAGGTGAGTGAAAGCACTCCCGTCCCTCTAGCTTCCATTTTCTCCCCCCATTAAGTATCTCGAGCTGACAAGAATGATCAACCCAGAACAGCCCACGAGGGAGGCCTTAACACCATGATACAGCCTAAGCGCCGAGGAGGGAAGGGCTTGCACGGCGGTGGAAGAGGTGGGGAGACCTTCATGCAGGGGCTGTAAGTACCAAAGGGGCCACGGAGCGACAGCCCTGGAAGGTTCTCAACCATTGGGTGCCCAACAATCTCCTGCCGGGCCTGCATGCACACTCTTGGGCCCTGACCCTACTAGTCCAGGCTGGAAGCCCAGGAATCTGTATTTTGACCAGCACCCCAGGGAGTCCTACACGTTCTGAGAGACATCCCTGGATAAAGGAGACAGAACTTAGAGCATTTGACCAGGGTTCGAGTCCCATCTCCATCTACTAGCTGTGTGATCTTGGGTGACTTTCTTAACTTCTCTGAGTCTCGTAAATAAAAGGCAAGGCTTGATGCCCGTTTATTTTTCCAGCTCTCAGTTGAGGTGGTGCTGAGGAAAGCACCATGAACATTCATGTGCTTGGCACTGGGGATGCCAATAAGTAAAAAATAGGGGACTCAGTGGGCAGTGAGGGGGGGAAGACGGTTGCAGCCTCGTGGCCTATCCAGGGCCAGCCAGTTCCCCTGCTGATCTCAGGGGAGGCTCTCCTGGGGGCCCACCTCTAACCCTGACACGGGCTGGCTCTGGACTAGGAGGCGGGTCCCAAACTGCCCTGCTGGGTCTCTGTACCTCCTGTGCCTGCCCTGTGCCAGGAGAGCTGAGTCATGGAAAAAGTTAGTTCTCCAGGCTACAGCTCACCCCCCACTCCATCCAACCCACAAAGGCTCCTTTCACGGTTTTTTTTTTTTTTTTTTTTTTTTTTTTTTTGGTGGGTGGTGGAGGGGAGGCACTGTGGGGCCCTCTCCCTGGGCTGGGATGTGAAATTTCAAACTTCGCCCTGAAGTTAAATTCCTCACCCCCTGCCCCCAAGGAAACTAAGGGAGGAGGGGTACCAAGAGCAAAGGACAAGGGATGGGGGCAACAGGAAGGGGTCCTGCCCATGCATTTCTCACCAAAGCCAAGCCACAGGGACCCTCTGGGCCCACCTGCTGGACTGGACACCCCCCAGCCCAGTGCCCCTTCAACCTCATCCTTCTCAGGACCCGGGGGGGATGCTCTACAGAGGAGGTGACAACACCTCTATGGGGGAGTGAGGCCCACGGGGATGCCAGGCCCACAAAATCCACATCCTGAAGGTGAAACAAGCAGAAAAAAAGCTGTCTGCTTCCCGGCCATAAGCCAACCCCCAGCACCTTTTAGGATCGCCTGACTTGTTCCTTTTCATTCTGATTTCACCCTGAAGCTGACGGCTGGGAAAGAAAAGGGCACCATCCCATGTGGCCTTCGTGAGTCACTTGGATTTGCTGTGCCTGTTTCCTCCCGCGTCAAATGGGTGTGAGGACACCCACCTCTGCGGACCGGCTCCTTTCTTAAATGAGAATACGTGTTGAGGGACCTGATACCCGGAAGGTCAACGTGAGTCCTCAACCTCCTGTCTGCCCACTGCCTGCCTTCCATCCCAAGGACACACCCAGGGGAAATGCAGGCAGAACCCAGTGGTCCCCCAGCTGGCCTGGCGTCGGAAGGGGGCAGGTCACATGTGGGGGACCAGGGGATATAGGTGAACATGCCACGGTGTTTATGAATTGCTTAACACCTCTGTGCCTCAGTTTCCTCCTCCATAAAGCAGCAGGCATGTGGGGAGGTGGGGCTATGATCTTCGCAGGCCCTTTTAGGCTCGGGGTGTTGCCACTACGTAGGAGAAAGGTCTGGAAGAAAAAGGATAGCTGGGGAGTGAGCAGAAACATGGGAGGCCTTGGCTGGGGCAGCTTGGAGGTGCAGTGTCGCAGACAGGCCACTAGGCGGTTCCGAGGATAAGGGATGATAACAGGCGGAGTCCGGGGAGGGGGGTGGGGTTCCAGCTCTAGACTTTCCCAGGGGCTGATTGATTAACAGGCCCGCGGACACCAGGCGTGGCGGCGGCTGGAAAGGGCCGGTCTCTTCTCAGGTTGGGATTTCTTTTCCATTTTTACAGACCTCCAAGGTGGGAGGTGTCAGGCACTTCGACAGAGTCCTATCTTTAGCCCCAGTCTGGGAGTGGGAATGAGGGCGACGGCCCGCCCCTTCTGTCACACTTGTGGAGGGTCGAATGGAGACCGGAGGGAACGTCATCCTCCACCTCTGTCGCCCGCTTGTGCCCGAGTCGGATGGGGTGGGAGGAGAAATCAGGTCCATGTTGGAATCCCTCCCTCCTGCAGTTTCTGGCCGGGTAACCAGGAAAACGGAGCTACTAATACCCCCGTTGCAAGGTCAATGGGAGGATTAAATGTCAGAATATAAACCCTCAGTGTAGGAGAATTTCTCCTCCAACCCCACTCATCCAAGCCTTTCCTGTTCTTCCAGTGGCTGTCCAGATGAGTTTCCCAACTCCCCGGGAAGGAGGACCCTCGCCTGCAGAACCTCTCCCCAGGACTAGAGGGTCTTTGTGGAATCCCCAGCCGCCACCTCCCCAGTCAGCTTTTCTGAAAGCAGTTCTCTCACCGGATTCGCAGCAGAATTACCAGGTGGAACACAGGGCTTCCAGTGCACCCAGCCCTGCTGAATCAGAACGTCTGGGGGTGAGGCCCAGCTTCCTCGCCTGAACAAGCCTGGTGCTGGGGAAGCACTGTCCCAGATTACAGGGTAGTTGCCCGGCTCATCCCCTCCCCTGCTGACCTGGGACGGTCAGGGGCAGTGGGAGGCAAGTCCCATCAGCACTTTTAACTGGGGCTGCCTTTTCGTGACTCACCTCCCAGACTTCCCGCAGCAGACATCTCTAAATAGCAGGCTCCCACCCTCCGGCAGAGGAGGTATTCTCCCTGCGGGGGGGGAGGGCAGGAGGTGACAAGGTGGGTGCCAGGCTAGGGCAGCCCAAGGAGACCCATAGACAGAAGACGCTGCCTGCACAGCGCAGGGGGCACCGGTGTAGGACGTCTTGTTTGCAGGCTTTTGTTATTAAAGAAATTGCTGTCACTCAAGGTAATTCTACCCCAGATGAGCAATAAATATGCTCCCAGCTAATCTTACGGGGATTTTATTGGCACCTTGGGGGCAGAGGTTCCTTTACCCTGCTCACCTCCCCCCCACCCCACCCCCCGCCCTACGCCTCTCAAAACAAAATCCTGCTCCCCAGCTGTTTCCCCCCAGCAACAAGAAGGACTCGGGCCGACTAAGAAAGTGCACGCTAAGTGAAGACAGAAGGCGTCTGGGCAAAGGGCGGGAGTGGTTTCCTGGTCCTACCTGGAGGCAGGGGGTGACCAAAGAGCCTGAAATAACCCCTGGTCGACCTGGTTGGATCAAAGCGTGCGCGAGCTCCCCCGGGCCTGCCCCGCGCGCAGGACCCGGCACCTGGCCCGCGGGCGCCCCAGCTCGGGGAGACCGCGTCCCCGACCAGGAGGAATGTCTCGAGGAGGGAGCCGGTTCGCAGGAGTCGGTTCCAGCGTGTTCGAGTTACTGCCGCGAGCCCTCAGGGACACCGCCGGCAAGTCCCGGCTTGCAGAGAGGGGAGCCTGCCCGGGAGAGCGCGAGTCGGAGCGAGCCCGGGTGCGCGCCCGCGCGCGCGCCCCGCACTGCGCGGGGGGAGGGGAGCCCGCGGCAGCCACTCAGAGGAACAGTAGTGGAGCCTCCGCACAACTTTAACTGTCAATCAGACTTAATGGGGTATTAAAAAATGGGGGGGAAAAAAGGGCAGCCCTCTCGCTCCGCGCCGCTGCTGCCCCGGGAGCGAATGAATAAGGCGGCGCTGACGAGGGCGTCCGATCCACACGCGCTCCGCACCCGGGCCCTCTCCAAGTTGGAAAGGACAAAAAGAAGGCAATAAATGCTAACAGGGGAGAGAAAGGGAGCCGGATCGAGCGGCAACTCCCGGCCTCTGCTGGGAGAGGGAGGGAGAGAGCCGGAGAGAGCGAGCGCGCGCCAGGGCGAGCCATGCACGTAAAGAAACTGACACCGGGACCCCCCACTTCTCCTGCACGTTGCTGGCAATCAGATCGCGTTTAAGCAATTTCCTGAGCCCAAGAATAGCAATGAGTCGGGAGACTTTCGCGGGCTGAAATTGGGAGCTGCAAGCACTCCCCCCCCCCACCACTTTTTTTTTTCTTTTTTTTTCCTGGAGAAGGGGTGGGGGGGGGGGCGCTTTTTTTTCCGAATTTCATCCCTTTTTTTTTTTTTTTTTTTTTTTTT